>NW_020957280.1:0-1170 GCF_003031625.1 Empidonax traillii | reverse complement strand
TCTCGGCGTGTTCCGACAGATTTCGGATTTGTCGGGCGGCTTCTGGGGGCTTTTGAAGCTCTCGGGGCTTCCGGTTTAGTCGGAACGCGATCGGCTACTTTCGGATGTAGCCGGAGGATTTCGGAGCGTTCCGGTGGCTTTCGGTTTTGCCGCCCGGCTCCCGGCGGCTTCGTGAAGCTCTCGGGGCTTCCGGTTTAGTCGGAACGCGATCGGCTACTTTCGGATGTAGCCGGAGGATTTCGGAGTGTTCCGGTGGCTTTCGGTTTTGCCGCTCGGCTCTCGGCGGCTTCATGAAGCTCTCAGGGCTTCCGGTTTAGTCGGAACGCGATCGGCTACTTCCGGGTGTAGCCGGAGGATCTCGGAGCGTCCCGGTGGCTTTCGGCTTTGCCGCCCGGCTCCCGGCGGCTTTTTAAAGCCCTCGGCTTTTCAGTTATAGCCGAAGATTTGCGATTGCTCTCAGGTTTAGACGGAATTTCTCAGCTTTCCACTTTAGTTTAAAGCAAAGTTTAAAAACGTGAGAAGGACTAAATCTCGAAGCGTGTGAGTCCCGACATCTCGGGATGGGGGCGGGCAAAAGTAAGAAATCCCCAGGAAAGGGAGGGTCAAAAAAGACCCCCAGTATTCCACAGGAGAGCCCATTGGGGAGAATGTTAGAGACATGGGACGAATCAGAGAAAACGCGGGGTAAAGACAAGGCAGTCATGATCCAATATTGTATGTATGAATGGACGAAAAGTCCCATAAGAACAGACAACGTTTACTGGCCTCAGTTTGGTTCGTTTGAAAACTGGATTTGTCGAGCATTGAATGTTTATGTGAATAACAGACAACCCCAAAATACAGAGGAGAGTGAATATGCAGCCTGCTGGACAGGGTCTGTTGGGATATTCCCGATTCATACAGCAAGTAGTGAACAAAAAGATGAGAAAAGAAAAAGGGTTTAGAGTGGGACCCTTTAGAAAGTCTTACAAGTAATATGATCCCGAATCCTCCCCCGCTTAATCCTGGGGAAAATGAGGTGCAAGACCCGAGCCCCGCACCTTCCCCGAGTCCTCCCCGGACACGGAGTAGAACCAGGAGGGGGCAGGGCTCAGAGGCACCCAAGGAACTGTATCCCCTTAGAGAGGTTCCGATGCAAGGAGCAGAAGGGGGCATAGGTTATGTTAATGT
>NW_020957279.1:60395-66821 GCF_003031625.1 Empidonax traillii | reverse complement strand
GGGGGGTGGTCCTGCTGATATAGAATTTTAATACCTGGAGCTTTGTTCACTTTGTAAACAATAATGTAGTTTCTAGTTTTATTTCCGTGGTACAGGCTGTTGGTAAGTTTATTTTCGCAGAGTTACTTGTCTCCACAGTTGTGCCCCTCTGTCTGCTCCTCTGCAGGGAGCAGGGAGGTGTTTAGTTCCTCTGGCCAGCAGGGGTATTCTTCAGGAGTTCTGCTTTTATGCTCGCTCAGCCTCTTCACCACGGTTCAGGAAACACACTGTTCATTCAGAATCTCGTTCCAGGTTTTAATTTACCAGTTAATCACTTTATCGTGGGGTTCACTCCCAAGCAAATCAGACAGCACGTTGTTTCACAGTGTTATGCCAGTCTTTCTGGCACGTTTCCCGGGTTTCAGGTGTTAATAATTCCCACCCACAGAGTCATTCACAAATTTGGGAATACCTCAAAGTTCCCTCCGTGGTTCAGGTATTTCAGTTTCTACTTCACAGCGCAGAGGGAGAAACTGAGGAGTTCCTGTTACCCTTTTTTCTTAGCTCCTGTCTCCTCTTCATTAGTTCAATTATATATTCCCTTGGAAAAGTATCTTCTATTTTTGGGGTGTTCCAGAGAGCTACCAAAATCATCCCCTGTATCGTTTCAAGTGGTGAGATCCCTCTATCAGCACGTGATTGGGCCCGAATATACAACAGGGCTAATGGCAAACATTTTACCCAATTCATTTTAGTTCCCATCATCAGTTTAGTGAAGTGCTCTTTAATTTCTCCATTTAATTTCTCCATTCATCCCTTCAACTCTACCAGAGCTTTGCGGGTGCCGAGGTGTACGATATTCCCACTTAGTTCCAAAAAAAGCTCCGCTGTTTCTTTAATTATTTTGGAGGTAAAAAATGTGGTCCCCTGCCTGAATCTACGATGGCCCTCAGGGAGTATTTCTCGACCACCTGGTAACATCCATTTATTATTTTCTTCTTTTGCCCCCCTACTCGTTGTAATTTTTCTTTCTTCTTGGTTGCTAAAGCTTTTGGGGGAGATTTAAATCTTCGGGTTTTGAGTTATTTAATGCTGATAAAGCTGCTCTTTTTGCTGCTTCATCTGCCAGGTTATTTCCCCTAACCGTGGCCTTTCGTCCTTTTTGGTGGTTTTTCACGTGTACTCAGCAACTTTTTCCGCTTCCTCAAAGCTTTTAAAGTTTCTTTTATTAAAGTATCATGAATTAATCCCTTTCCCTGTGCATTTATTAGTCCCCGTTCTTCCCGAATTTTCCCGATGGTGCGTGCTATTCCAAAGGCATATTTGGAGTCGGTAAATATCGTTCCCACCTTTCCCTCTAACTGATTGTAAGGTCCTTAACAAAGCACATAATTCACAAGCCTGGGCTGACATGTTTTATCGAGAGGTCCAGATTCCCTTACCCGAAATGTGATCCCATCTATCACAGCATACCCTGATTTTTGTCGTCCACCGACGACTCTTGACGAACCATCTACGTGTAATTTCTCGCCTTCCTCCAATTCTTCCTCCTCCCAGGTCTTCCCTAATTTTAGCCTGGAGATCGATTACTTGTAAGCAATCAGTCATGTATGTACTAGTTCTCTTTCAGGTTCCCCATATAAGAACTGGGCTGGATTTCGTAAATTCATTAATTCCAACTTGGGTGAGTTGTAGTAGGATGCTTTCATATTTTAGCAAGCGACTATCTGTTACCCATTCATCAGCTTTTTGTTGTGAGACTCCCCTTATATTGTGAGGGGTGAAAACCTTCAACTCCCCTCCAAAGGTTACTCCTCTACCAATAAAACTGATGCTACAATAGCTTGCAGACAAGTAGGCCACCCTCGACTTACTGGATCTAATAATTTAGAATAGTATCCTACTGGTTCCTTTTGTCCTGCCCATGTTTGAGTTAAGACTCCATGGGTTGTCCCATTTTCAGTATTCACAAAAAGATAACATGGCTTTCGGATGTCGGGCAGACTTAATAAACACCGGAGCATTTATTAGATCTTCTCTTAATCTCTTTCATTGCTCCTCATCTTCGTGATTCCATTTGATTAATCCATCCTTTTGTTAATTTTTTCATAGAAGAATTTAACTTTACTGCTACAGTTCTCAATCCACTGTCGGCAGTACCCCAATAATCCTAATAATTGTCTTATCTGTCTTTTGTTTTTAGGTGCCTGCAAAGACAGAATTCCATTTACCCGTTCAGGGTCCAGTCTCTTGTGTCCCATACTTAACCAATGTCCTAGATATTTAACTTCCTCCTCAGTAAACTGTGATTTTGACACTTTTAATCCTTTTGAACCCAAAAAGTTTAGTAATCTAATACTCTCTTCTCTAACTGCCTCTGGGTCTCTGTCTTGCAATTAGTAAATCATCCACATATTGGATTAACACAGTACCTTGGTGTGCCCCAAAAGAGTCCAATAACTGTTCTAAAGCTTGTCCAAATAAGTTGGGGGGCTCTGTGAACCCCTGGGGTAAAACTGTCCACCTCAGCTGTTGCTTTCGGGGGGTTTCAGGGTCTTCCCATTCAAAGGCAAAATAGTCTCTGCTCCCTTCCTTAAGGACATGGTTAAGTAAAGGACACTGGGCATTTGTTCTCTCATTTACTCCTCTCAGATCTTGTGCTAATCGGTAAGTTCCATCAGGTTCCCTTACTGGTAAAATAGGGGTATTATTGGTGACAGACAAGACTCCAATAAGAGGTTTTAATCCTGCCCTTCCTTCACAGGAAATAGGGTATTGTTTAACTGGTTCCTCAGGATTCTGAGTAACAACTTCAAATGGTTTTATATTTAATTCCCCCACAGAGTCTGCAGTTTACCAGACTTCAGGGTTTATCTTTTTCATGTCTTCAGCTGTAGGAGCACATAACTTTACTTGTAACCCACGTTCCTTTGCTTCCAAGCCTATTCCTAATTCAATCATTAAATCCCTTCCCAATGAATTACATTCTGCTTCAGGGACTCACAAGAATGATCCCACAGCATATTTCTTAGGAGTCTCTATTTCTACACTCTGAATAAGGGGAACCCTAAATGGTTCTCCTTTTGCCCCTATAACTCGTACCGAGTCTGAGGACTCTACACAGCCCCAAGGTATTTTCTGAACAGTTGATCCCTCTGCTCCTGAGTCCAATAGGAACTCAAATTCTTGTTGCTGGGGACCCAATTTTAATTTTACCAAGGGCTCTGTATTTGCCTGGATCCCCAGCAAACAAAGCCCCTGACCCCTCCAATCCTCTTGAAATATTTGCTCATCCTGCATACTCTTCCTGCAATTCCTTCTCAAATGTCCTTTCTTGCCACAGTAATAACATTCTGCTTCTGCCTGACCCGTTTGTTTTTGGTTATTTGGGACTGCCCGTTTGTCAGACCCCACGAGGGATCCCACGTTTCTGCTTGTTATTCTCTTTCTGTCTCTCCCTCACTGCTGTCATAAAAATCCTTGCCTGTTTCTTTTGACTCTCCTCATCCCTTCGTACATACACCTTCTGAGCCTCCCTCAATAACTCATCTAACCCTCTCTCTTGCCAATCCTCAGTTTTCTCTAACTTCCTTCTAATATCTTCCCATGATTTTGCTACAAACTGTGTTTTTGAGTAAAGCTTGCCCTACTGGAGTGTGGGGGTCTAGGCCTGAGTAGAGTTAGTAGAGTAAGCTCTTAACCTTTCCAACCAGTGGGTAGGGAGTCTCATCCTTTTCCTGCTGCTCTCTAAATGCTTCATTAAGGTTCTGTCCCCTGGGGACTGCCCTCCCTGATGCCCTGCACTATGATTGTTTGTAAATCAGACACATGATTCCTGTGGGCTGGGTGCTGGTTGTCCCAGCTGGGCCTCTGAAGGGGCCACTTTTACACCCACAGCCGGTCCTTGTTGATGTCTTTTTCCAGTTTCTCATCCCCGCCCTTCTAACCGTTTCCCTTTTCCTCAGCTGTAAATAATATTCCCAATATTGCCTGCATTTCATCCCATGTGTATATATTAGGACCCCAAAAACTGATCGAACCTCTCAGCTACACCAAGAGGGGTCTTCTAATGAGTTCCCCACTTCCTTTTTAAACTCTCTAACATCCCCCGAATTTCAGGGGACCGACACGAATCCTATCCCTTGCTGACATCCTCCCATGGCAATTTCCCTTCAGGGGTACAGCTGCATTTGCTCAGTGACCAGGAGTGTGGATGGGGAAGCAGAATTTGGGGAAGAGGGTTCCTGTACTGCGGCAGGGAAGGGGGGACAGTCCCGCCCCAGGGCAGAGGGGGTGGGATAGGGTGGCAACGGGGCCAATCCTGTTATAACAGTGGGCTGAGGGGCCACTGCAGGAGCAGGTACTGGTGGGATGCGTGGAAAATTCCCTAACAGGTTTCTGGTGTCTGACCTTACCCATACACTGGCATACTCGCTCTCTCCTGAACAGAAGGGTTCTTTACTATTTACATAAATGCTCAGAGCCTGGCAAATCCAGTCCTCAAATGCACCATAAACTGGCCAGTATAAATGATCCAATCTTACCTGTTTTCCTCCCCAGACTTCTGTACAATAATGTACCACCTTTTCCCTTGACTTCCCTCTGCCAGAGGGGTGATCATTCCAATATTTTACCATTATTCCCCAGGGACTATCTGGGGGTATATACCGGGCAGTTCCACCTCAAAACTGCCCACGGGAGCAAAAAAATCACGGCACCGAATTGTTACAGTCACCAGACCACAAATATAAAATTTAAAATAATAAATTTTATTAAAGGTGAATGAGTAAAAACAGCGCTGGGCGAGCAGGGGAGTCTCCTGCCCCACCAACGGTTCGAGTGCCAAAAAATGAGCACTGGTCTTTTATATGTGCTGCTATCCCCTCCCCTTCAGGCAGCCCTTGGATGACAGGTCCTGGATGAGGGCAGGAAGACAACAGATTCGCCTCAGCCTGCTCCTCCAGACGACTCCTTTCACCCCCATTTTCACAGGCACAAGCAAAGCTCGCGTCCAGAACTCAACATAATAAGATGCAGCTCGCCCTAGTAACATAACATGGTGGTTTGACACCTGTAATTCAAAACTAACCACTTGATTAGCAAATTATCCGCCTCTGCTTTTATTAACTATTACACTTGTCTCCCCTGTCCGTGTGTCCCTGTGTCGATGTATCTGTGTGTCCATGTGTGTCCCTGTACCTGCCTGTCCCTTGGCCCAGCTGATGCCAAGGGGGGCAGGTGGTGACACTGTGTGTGTGTGTGTCCATGTCCCTGTGGCCCCACGTCCCTGTCCCCCTGTGTCCAGGCCTGCATGTCCCTTGTCCCAGCTGACACCACCACCTGCCACGTGCAGCTGGTTCCGGGGGTCCCGGCAGTGCTGGGGTGGGTGGTGACCCCCCACCCGGCTCCCCCTCCTGCCAGGGACTTGCAGAGAGCCAGAAGGTCCCCCCTGAGCCCCCTTTTCTCCAGGCTGAGCCCCCCCAGCTCCCTCGGCCGCTCCTGGTCCGGGCCTGGCCCCAGGCTCGCTGTGGACTCGGCGGGGGCAGAACTGGCAGGGGTTGAGCACCGGCGGCTCCTGCTCCGTTTCAGGGCTCTGCTCCTCGGGGGGCTCGGGGGCTGCCACCGCCCCAGGGCCTGTCCCCAACATCCCAACCCCCACAGTGGGGCCGGGGCTGGTCAAGGCCTTGGGAGGGGACACGGCCTGGACAGCTGAGCTCAGTGACCCCCAGGGACAGCCCGGGCTGCAGGACCCTGGCTCAGACAGAGGAGCTCAGGAGGAAGGGGGGACATTCCTTATCTACAGCCTTGGCCTTCTGGAGCAGCCGTTCCATGGGCTGGAGCCCCACTTTCCGGGAACTGGGCAGACACCTCCTGTTGAATGGGAGTAGAGAATAAAATCTTCGGGTTCTTTCCCTTTGCTTGTGCAACTTTTTGCTTTTGCTTTTGTTTTACCTGAATTACCTCAGCCCACCGCGGCTGGGTGGGAGAAAAAGGGGTTTACAAGGAAATTTCCATCCCTGTGAGTCAGAGAGGGCAAAGGCTGCCCTGGGTGCGCCAGGAGGAGGGTGCGGATCCAAGCCCAAGCATCCTGGATATAAAAAGCCGGAGCAGCCCCGTGTCCCCTCTGCAGGAGCTCAGTGGGGGGGCCGGAGCAGCACCCAGACCCCACACCCACTGCAGGGCACAGGTAACACTCGGGGCCGGGGTCCCAGGGTGACGCCGTGGGGCTGCGGGGGCCGGGGTGCTGGGCACGGGGGACGACAGCCCGTGGGACCAGGGTCGGGGTCAGGGCAGTGCTGGGACGTGGCCGGGGGGCTCCCGGCCAGGGGTGCGGGTGGGGGTGTCCCCCTCTCCCCGGGCTGACCCCGCTCCCCCTCCCCACCTCCCCAGGCCCTCCCAGAGGAAGCGGCCGCGGCCCCAGCTGCGTCCCCACAGTGCCTGGCCGGG
>NW_020957279.1:54867-57574 GCF_003031625.1 Empidonax traillii | reverse complement strand
GGGCAAAGGGAGGATTTGCTTCTCTTTTGGGCTTTTTTTCTCCCTTCCAATATTTTAATTTCTCTTTGCAATTATTAAAGTGGTTTTAGCACAACCCATGAGTTTCCTTCTTACTTTAACCCACCTGATCCTGCTCTGGCGACTGGCCTGGAGTGCCAGGACAAGGTGGAATGGCTTCCCACTGCCAGAGGACAGGGTTAGATGGGATATTGGGAAGAAATCCTTCCCTGGGATGGGGAAGGATTTCTTCCCAGGCCCTGGCACAGGTTGCCCAGAGCAGCTGTGGTTGCCCCTGGATCCCTGGCAGTGTCCCAGGCCAGGCTGGACGGGGCTTGGAGCTCCCTGGGCTGGTGGGAGGTGTCCCTGCCCATGGCCATCCACAGCCCATTCCAAGGGAACAGCCACGTTTTCTTCCTCAGCTGGGATTTCTCCTCCCGATGGTTCAGGTGATGTCAAAACTTCCAGAGCCTCAGTTTCAGGGATAGGAGCTTTTTATTTTTTCTTTTTCCTCAGAAGGCATTTGTGCTTCTCATTTGCTCAGTGTCTCTTCCTCATCAGGCACTGGACAGTCTCCCTCCCATAAAAATTGGTGCATTAACCACTTTTCCCCAATTTCACATTTCCAAGGTTGGAAAAACAGAACTCAGTCAGAGTAGGGGGTCACTTGATGGTCTCTGGGGGTTGTTTGGGGAACATCCCATTTCTCAAATGATCATTTTATGGTCACGAGCCCCTAAAAAACCTGTTTCTTCTCCTTGAATGCACCCCAGCTCTGTGGTCTGGCCCGGATACACCTTCTTATCAGCGTTGCCCAGGCCCAGCCTTTATTCTGCGGGCTCAGATCTCCCCTTGCACACGTTAATTAATCATGTGGGTGACCACAGGGCTAAGCCCTGTGTGTTAAGGCTGAAGGAATTCACAAGGTTTAAACACTCTTTGCTACAATTAAAGATTTTCCAACATTTCCCCTCCTTTGAGGCTTTCAAGAAATCTTGAAAGTCCCTGGGTGTGATGTGTCTGTACCACCCGTGGGGTTTCTGGCGAGCACGGACGGCTCAGCACGCCCATGTGATGATCAGAGAACGCCATTGATTGGTATCAAGCAGCAGCCTTTTATACACTTCTCTAACAATTCTCTCCTATCAGCTCTATTTCTTTAGCATTCTTCACGTCCTTTCCCACTCTGAGAGCCGATACTGAGACCCTGTTTTTGCATCTCTGGTTTTGCTGCTGCGCTGATGGAAGTGTTCTAAGAGACGCAAGTGGTGCCGGTAAATGACCCACGATTCAGACCCATAGAAAAGAGTAGACAGCACAATGGCTCTGTAAACACTGATCTTTGTACTTTTCTTCAGGTGTTCATTTCTCCAAACTCTTTTATGGAGTTTACCAAAAGCTCTGTATGCCTTTGCTAACCTGTTGTCTATTTCTGCATCAATCTTCCCGTCCGAGGAGATGATGCTTCCCAGGTAATTAAACTGCTGGACTGATTTGAGCTCTGATTCACCAATGGTGATATGGGGATGGTGGGAGACTTCCTGAGGTGAAGGCTGATAGAAAACTTCTGTCTTCTTCAAGCTGACTTCCAGCCCAAAAAGCTCAGCAGCCTCTGCAAAGCAGGATGTTAAACGCTGCAGAGCTGCTTCTGTGTGGGCAACGAGGGGGCATCATCAGCGTAAAGCAGCTCATGGACAAGATGATTTAAGGTCTTAGTGTGGGCCTTCAGTCGCCTCAGGTTGAAAAGGCTCCCATTGGTACGATATCGAATGTAGACACCGTTTTCATCATCGAGCTCTGCCATGGCCCTTTGGAGCATTGTGCTGAAGAAGATTGTGAATGGAGTTGGTGTGAGAGCTCAGCCTTGCTTCACACCACTGGCTATTGGAGAGGGCTCAGAAAGTGCATCACCATACCTGACTTGAGCTGTCATGTAAGAAAAGCAGCCTTTCAGCTCCAACAGAAACTTGGTGACATCCAGAACAAGTGGTGGACCGACCTAGCAGAAAAAAAAATCCAATTATGCGCAGATACAGGTGACTACAGGGGATTCTGGCAGGCCCTGGAAACAGCCTACGGTCCGACACGCCAGGTTCAAAGCCCTGTACTCAGTGCAGATGGTCAAATCCTTCTCACAGAGAAAGTTTCCATTTTGAATCTCCTCTGTATTAGCATTATAAATCCCTATCCTTGCAATGTAAGGCTGTGTTCTCACAGCTGCAGCACATCCTCTGTATTAGCACTAAAAATCCCTGCTGTTTCGGGTGGTCCAGCGTCCCCCTGTGGGACCAAAATCAGACCCAAACCCCTTTTGTTGTGAGCTGGAATCTCCCTGATTTCTGATGCTTCCCTCTGTGTTTCCCTCAGAGCACTCGCAGTTTGATTTCCGAGTATTTTGACCGATACCCACGTGCTGGGCAGGGAGGGGGCCGTGTTCCCACTCCCCCCTCCAACACCTCGGGTATCCCAGTCCCCCTGCCCCAGGCTCCCCAGGCCCTGACCCCTCAGCAGCCCCTGACACCCCCTAAACTTCCCAGGTTCAGGGGAACCCCTCAACTCCTCCCAGGACCCCCCTCCCCGGACCTCTCAGGGCCCCCCAGGGCTCTGTGGCAACCGCTGGGTCCCCCAGCACTCCCCAGCACTCCCCCTGCACCCCCGTGAATGCCCCAGTACCCCCTGAACCCCCCAGCACTCCACAGGAGCCCCCAGC
>NW_020957279.1:43245-49137 GCF_003031625.1 Empidonax traillii | reverse complement strand
GACACCTCGGACCCCCCTGTACACGTGGAGGCAGCGAGGGTGGGTCTGGGCATCCCGCAGGTCATCCAGGGCCTCGGTCAGCAGGAAATGCACCACCTTGAAGGGGAAGTTGTCCAGATATTCCTGGCGGGAGCGCCCGGCCACGGGCACAGCCCTGTTGAACTCCTTGTACAAATCTGTCTCCAACGTATATGCCAGGAGGGCGATGGCCTCTTCCTGCCGTTTCAGAGACCCCAGGTGGTGGTCCCAGCTGGCAGCAGCCTCGGCCCAGGCTGTGGCGAAGGTGCCGTTGGTGGTGAACTCGGAGCGGTTGAGGTTCGGCAGAGCATCCAACATTTTGCTCCGGCAGTCCCGGTACTGGTCATCGAAGGCGTTGGGGGCCATGTCCAGTGCCACCTCCTGGATGCCAGTGGCCGGGGTGACAGCCAGCAGCACCAGCAGCAGTGGCAGGAGCTCCATGGTGGGCAGAGACTCCCCAAGGACCCGGCCAGGCACTGTGGGGACGCAGCTGGGGCCGCGGCCGCTTCCTCTGGGAGGGCCTGGGGAGGTGGGGAGGGGGAGTGGGGTCAGCCCGGGGAGAGGGGGACACCCCCACCCGCACCCCTGGCCGGGAGCCCCCCGGCCACGTCCCAGCACTGCCCTGACCCCGACCCTGGTCCCACGGGCTGTCGCCCCCCGTGCCCAGCACCCCGGCCCCCGCAGCCCCACGGCGTCACCCCGGGACCCCGGCCCCGAGTGTTACCTGTGCCCTGCAGTGGGTGTGGGGTCTGGGTGCTGCTCCGGCCCCCCCACTGAGCTCCTGCAGAGGGGACACGGGGCTGCTCTGGCTTTTTATAGCCAGGATGCTTGGGCTTGGATCCGCACCCTCCTCCTGGCGCACCCAGGGCAGCCTTTGCCCTCTCTGACTGATGGGAATGTAAATTTCCTCGTAAACCCCCTCTTCTCCCACCCAGCTTTGATGGGCTGAGATACTTCAGGAAAAACAAAAGCAAAAGCAAAAAGTTGCACAAGCAAAAGGAAAGAACCCGAAGATTTTATTCTCTACTCCCATTCCAGTTCCCGGAAAGTGGGGCTCCAGCCCATGGAACGGCTGCTCCAGAAGGAAAAGGCTGTAGATAAGGAATGTCCCCCCTTCCTCCTGAGCTCCTCTGTCTAAGCCAGGGTCCTGCAGCCCGGGCTGTCCCTGGGGGTCACTGGGCTCAGCTGTCCAGGCCGTGTCCCCTCCCAAGGCCTCGACCAGCCCCGGCCCCACTGTGGGGGTTGGGATGTTGGGGACAGGCCCTGGGGCGGTGGCAGCCCCCGAGCCCCCCGAGGAGCAGAGCCCTGAAACGGAGCAGGAGCCGCCGGTGCTCAACCCCTGCCAGTTCTGCCCCCGCCGAGTCCACAGCGAGCCTGGGGCCAGGCCCGGACCAGGAGCGGCTGAGGGAGCTGGGGGGGCTCAGCCTGGAGAAAAGGGGGCTCAGGGGGGACCTTCTGGCTCTCTGCAAGCCCCTGACAGGAGGGGGAGCCGGGAGGGGGGGTCACCACCCACCCCAGCACTGCCGGGACCCCCAGAGCCACCAGAGCACCGGGGTCAGCTGCACGTGGCAGGTGGTGGTGTCAGCTGGGACAAGGGACAGGGACACAGGGACACATCAACACAGGGACACACAGACAGGGGACACACACACACACACACACACACACACACAGGAGAGAGCTGAGAGAGGGAACTCTCAGGGGGGAAGCAGCTGAATTGTGTCTGTCCCTGCAAACTGAGCAGCTGCGGGAAGAGTTACAGGGAGAGGAGGAGGAAAACCCCAAAAGTGGAAGGAAAGGGAGAGGTGATGCCAAAAGGAAGCTGCCAGTGCCCCTGGCATTGTACAGATTCCCATGCAGGTGGGTGATTATGGGCTTCGTGGGCACAAACCAGGCGAGACTGGAATCCAGCCACTGGAATCCCACCCCTGAATTCCTGACAGTGGCCCAAACATTGGCATTTCGGTTGGTTCTGGTCAACAGTCACGAAAATTTTGACAGAGACAGGAGTACAACACTCAATACTGACACGGTGAGGTGCCAAGAGGGCACGAGGGGGACCTGGATGGCGGAGAGGGACATCAGGGAGCGAGCACGGAGCAAGTGTCCCCTGCGGAGCTGCTGAGGGCAGTTCACGGCCCCAGGGTGTTAGTTCTGGCGTGCCATTCAAAACCCCGATGAAAACAGTTCCCATTTCCTGTTCTGAGCTGGGAACTCACATCAGAAGTGTCCCACTCGGGGAAGGCAACCCTGGGAGGGGAACAAATGGTTTTACCCATTCCACGGGGGGGGAACACGACGAGGCTCAATTGTCACCCCCCCTGGAAGGGAGGGCTCACACCTTTCTCAGACCCCTGGGGTATGGATATGTAAACGTGAACATATAAACACGGGAACATCTAAACCTCCAAACACCCCTGCAGGGGTTAACAGGGGGTCTGTTGGCTCCCTGGAAGAGGAGATTGGCCTTGAAGATAAGGAAGTTTTACACACAGGCTAATTGGGGAGCCAGGGCGGACTGCGAGTCCGTAGATTGGGTAGGTGAGAACCACAGCCTTGTCCTTGGGCACCTCCAGGTGTCTCACGATTGCTGCCAAGTGTGTCAGTAATGATGAGTGGCCAATTAGGGTGGTGTTGCTGCTTGCTACTTGCTCGCTGCTTGCTGGCTGGCTTGCTGGTTTTTGCCAACGATCTAAAAGGAGCTGGGATTTTTAATAAAGGAGGCCTTTTCTTAGGTTGCCCTGAATCAGCCTTCTCGTGTGTTTTTTATTGGACCGTCACGACATAACGGCGACATTTGGTGACCCTGGCGTGATCTCGAACGAGAGACTGAAAGCCACGACGTGATTTCCAGCGGAGGATTGAAAGCGACAACGTGATCCCCACTGAGGGGTCGGAACTCCAGGGGCCACGCGATCCCCTCTCCGAGGGGCCGGGACAGTGGTGATTTCCAGTGAGGAATCACGATTCCCAGCGAGGAATCAGAACGGTGGGGGCGGTGCTCGGCGCAGCAGAGAGCAGCAGGAGAGCTGCCTTGGTCCGGACCAGCGTTTTTGACACTTGTGATTCACAGCTGAGCCGCCGGGAACTTAATCGCGACCTGGGGCATTCATTAACCGAAGAGGAATCTCATGCACTTTCTGCTTTAAAACGCCTTGCTCCAAAAACGGGGTGAGAAAGTAAATGAAAATAGTTCAAAGCATTTGTTGCGCTGGTGCCGCGAGCAAGGACACGAAGCTACTTTTTCTACGGCTTTTAGCGGGACTGTGTGGGAGAAGGTTGGGCAGGCTCTCCGGGAATCTGTCTCCAAGGCAGAGCCTGGCACAGAGGGGTTGCCGACTGCCCGGCGTTTGGTGTTAACCACTTTGCAAGAGCGGCAAAAAGGGCAGGGCAAAGAGACGGGGGGACTCAGTGAAAGACAAGGACTCTGAGGAGCAAAGTGCATCAGTGCAAGCTACGGGAGTTTTGGACTGCCCTGACGTTTCAACACCGAGCGCTTCTCCTGGGTCTGCCCCTGCTGCGGCTCCCGTGAAAAGCGGAGCTCCCTCTCCCCCTGTGTTGTCCCTGCTGCAAAAGACTGCCTTGTCTCCCGCTGCTTCGCCACCGAAGACAGCTTATCTCTCTGCAGTGCATCCCCCTAGGAAATGCTGGGAGACCCCGCAGCAACAGCTTGTTAGAATGAGAAAGTCGAAAACTCCCCCCCACTCCCCCCCACCTCCTGACTCCAGCTCAGAAACAGCCTCTGGGGGGGATGCAGAAGGGGAGCAGGATGATGCTGCTCCTCGGGTCTATCCACCTTCGCCCTCCTCCCCCTCCTGCTCGGAAAACGAGGAGTCAGTGTGGGCTGTTGTGCAGAGCAGACCTCACTGTCACGCTTCGCTCCTGAGAAAAAAGAAATAGAAGAGTCGTAAATCTGGCTCTTTCTTGGACTTTGCCGCCGTCCGTTGTGCCCGTTATGCCTCGTAACCGGAGAACCTTTTGGGAGGCAGCGAGGAGGGAAGCAGTTAGTGCAGATAATCGACCCCTGTGGGTTCCTGCTCGGCGTGTGCGTCCTGTTCTGTCTCGGGGAGACCAGCACTGACGACTCTTAGGCGGAACAGCAAGAACGTCTGGGTGACCCCCGATGAACCAAACTACCTTCTGCGCCTCACTGAGGCAACGAGAACCGCCTTTTCACAGGTGCCTTGTTGAAGCGCCGGTAAATGACTCTGACGCAGTGAAACTTGTTTCTAATGTTACGCGATGGTCCGCTCTGTTGACAGAAGCTGGTAATGCTTCTGTGCTAAGCTGCATTGCGAACTTGCCACTGGTGAGACGCTACATTGCAGAATCGTGCTGCTATTGACTCCCTGCTGCTTGCCCGCAGACAGGGCTGTCTAGTTGAAGAGTTTTGGGATGGTTACTGTCTTTGCTCAAAACGGGGAATCCTGATTTTAGCGATGACTGTGGCTGTGCTTGTGATGTTGCCGTGTTCGGTGTTGTGCTTGCAAAGGGCCCTGCGAAGGACGACCCAAGCAATTTTCCCAGCACAAATACGGAGAGGGGGGAATGTAGGGGTTAACAGGGGGTCTGTTGGCTCCCTGGAAGGGGAGATCGACTTGGGAAACTTTCGAGTGTGGCCTTGAAGATAAGGAAGTTTTACACGCAGGCTAATTGGGGAGCGAGGGCGGACTGCGAGTCCCTAGATTGGGTAGGTGAGAACCACAGCCTTGTCCTTGGGCACCTCCAGGTGTCTCACGATTGCTGCCAAGTGTATCAGTAATGATGAGTGGCCAATTAGGCTGTTGTTGCTGCTTGCTACTTGCTCGCTGGTTGCTTGCTGGCTTGCTGCTTTTTGCCAACGATCTAAAAGGAGCTGGGATTTGTAATAAAGGAGGCCTTTTCTTAGGTTGCCCTGGATCAGCCTTCTTGTGTGTTTTTTATTGGACCGTCACGACATAACGGCCACACGAATGAAAAGGATTATGTGTTGCGTTAAGGGAAAAATGTCTCTCCTAAAAATCAATTCCCTTAGAATTGATACTACAATGGGCCTCTAGTGATGTTGTTAATTATCTACTATAATGGGCCTCTAGTGATGTTGTCAATTATCTTATATGCAGTCCCAAAAGTTGCAATAAAGTTTGATAAGCAAATTACTGATGAATAGAAAAAGGGAGGAATTGTAATAGTTAACAAAAGCAAAGAGGTGGATAATTTGCTGATCAAATTAAATCTGTAATGTTAGCGGCTGGTTTGAATTGCAGGTGTCAAGCCACAGTGGTGTTGTTACTATGACAAGCTCTCTCTTGTTGTGTTGAACAAGATCTGAATGTAAAAGTTTTGGGTGTGCCTGTAAAAATGTGTGTGTGTGTGTGGAGGGGGGAGTCGTCCAGAGGAACAGGGGGAGGAAGTTTTAAATGTTATATCTGTGGTCTGGTGAGTGTAACACACGGGCTGCAGCTGCCCAGCTTTCCCAAAGAGTCTCACTCTCTCTGCATGCCCTGGTGGGAGGAGATCCCCCCCCAAAAGGTGGGGGCAGCAGCACCAGCCGTGGGCAGGAGCTTCGTGGGGGAGAGGTTTGTTTGCTCCTGAGGGATGTGGAGGCCACCGTGGCCCCGAAGGGACCAAAGAGATCTGTCCTGTTCAGCTGGGCTGGGTTGAAGGTGCCAGAACGGGACATTCTGAGCGGGAAAAGGGACTTTGGTGCTCAGCCCGAGCTGTCAAACAACTGGAGCCACTCAGGGGTCACTTGTCCTGATGGACCCGACTGAAACTTGGGTTGTTTTCTCTTCCCAGCAATTCCCCTGGGAACGGTGCCAGGACACCCCTCTGAGGATCCAGTTCCCCATGGAAGGATGGCTTATCCTTCTTTCAGGAGCCTCCACTGCCAGC
>NW_020957279.1:33181-39329 GCF_003031625.1 Empidonax traillii | reverse complement strand
TGGGACTGGAGTTGGGCTGATCCCCGGGACTGGAGTTGAGCCGATCCCCCAGATCCAAGCTCTGCTAATTCCCAGGATCAGAGTTGGGCCCATAACCGGATCCGAGCTGGGGGCTGCCCAGATTCCAGGCTGGCGTTCCCGGCTCACGCCGACAGGTCGCTGTTGTCAAACCTCTCCTGGTCGTAGACCTCGGCCACCACCTTCCTGCCGGCGAACCAGCGGCCGTTGAGCGCCTGGATGGCCTTGTGAGTCTCTGAGGCCATGGAGAACTCCACGAAGATCTTGACGATGATCTCGGCGTCCTCCTCCTCCCCCTGCTTCTCCTGGTAGATGATCACCCTGTTCACCGCCCCGAACTTCCCGCACTCCTCCGTCACCTCCCCCTCCAGGTCGTCGTCGATGTCCTTGGGATCCACCATGTTGCGGAGAACCATCACCGTGGACTGGGAGGGAAAGGAGCAGGGAATTAGGGAGTGGGGACGCGGAGAGCCCTGTGGCTCCTTCCAGACATCCCACGGCACTGACGGCCCGGGTGCTCAGGGACAGGTACTGAGTTTCCTTCCTTGGGCATCTCAAGCACCGTGGCCCAGGTGGGGAATGCCATGCCCCATGTCTTGGGCTTTCCTGGGACACATCCTGGAAGCACAGGGGGGCCAGGGCACTGCTGCTGCTATCCAGGTTAATTTTTAGCTTTCCCTCACCACCACCATCACACCCTGTTTGGTTTTACATCTTCCTTCCCTTCCCTTCCCAACAAAGCCAAAGGATTCCCCAGGTGTTCCATCGCTCCGCAGCTGTGACAGGACACACAGGTGGGTCACGCACCTGCGGCATTCCAGGCTCCACCCTCCAGCCCAGCCCTGGCACACCTGGGACATTCCAGGTTCTTCCCCATCCCTTCCACTAGCTTAGGTTGCTCCAACCTGGCCTGGAAAACTTCCAGGGATGGGGCAGCCACACCTTCTCTGGGCAACCTGTGCCAGGACCTCCCCGCCCTCCCAGGGAGGAATTCCTTCCCCATATCCCATCTATCCCTGCCCTCTGGCAGTGGGAAGCCATTTCTTGTCCTGGCACTGCAGGCCCTTGTGAACACATCCTGAGGGCAGGGCAAGGTCCATTGCCAGGTGCACCCTGAGCCCCCCAAGCTCGGAGGTGCTTGCAGGGTGTTCCTGGCATAATCCTGGGATAATCCTGGCAGCTGGGACCAGCCCGGGACCCACCTCCTGCTTCCGGAGCAGCTTCTGCATGACCATGTGGCGGGCGCTGCTGCCCGAGATGCTCATGTGCTCCTGCTCGCTCAGCATCTCCGGCCGCTCCGACTCCTGGAAAACCTCCTCCTCCTCCTTCTCCTTCTTCACCTCCACCAGCCCCAGGGCTGGGGGGCTGGCCAGGATGGGATTCACCACCCCCACCTGCGGGATGGTCACTGGGATGGGCGGCCGGGCGGGGGTCACACCTGGGAGAGAACGGGGAGGATGGTCATGGACACCTGGGCATGGACAGGGACACCTGGGGATGGACAGGGACACCTGGGGGATGGACAGGGACACCTGGGGGATGGACAGGGACACCTGGGGATGGACAGGGACACCTGGGCATGGACAGGGACACCTGGGGGATGGTCATGGACACCTGGGGGATGGACAGGGACACCTGGGGGATGGGATTCTGCACAGTGCCCATTATCCAGCTTTTCCCTCAGTGCCCTGTGTTCCTCTTGGGAATCCATGGCCCTGTCCTACCCATTACACACAGGTGGCAAGGGGAGGGGACACACAAATGACAAGGGAAGAGGACACAGAGGTGCCAGGAGGACAGCTGATACAGGTGCCAGCAGGAAGGTGACAGGAGGACAGGTGACATGAGTGCCAGGGGAAGGTGTCACACAGGTGCCAGGGGGAGGGGACCCCACCTGTGATGACTCCAGGGGCCTGTGCTGCCATCACGGCCTGGGGTAGAGCCCCCAGGGGCTGGGCCAGGGTCAGGGCCGGGGACACGAGTCCCGGCGTCGCCAGAGTGCCCAGAACTGCAGCTCCTGCCACGGCCTCCTGTGGGACACAGGGAGAACAGGGACCCAGGTTAGTCCTGCCCAGGAACTCCAGCTGTTCCACGCTGGAGAAACGCCAGACACTCTGATCCCCAGGAGTTCCTGGAGCTGCTGGGAACCACAAAGGTGCCACCAGCCCCTCTGGGAAACCCTGAGCCACCAAGCCTTGGATTAGAAACATTCTCCTGGAACTCCAATCCCAATAAACACCCTGATTCAGATGCTCAGAATTCCAACATTCGACACGAACAACCAGTTAAACCCCAGACACTTCCATAAAACTACTGGAAATGACGTGCCCAAAATACACCCCAGGATCCCAGTGGTTTTGGTTGCTGTTGCTTTCCAGGCCATTATGCTCCTGATTTAATCACCCACATCCTTCTCTTCCTTGTTTTCATGGGGCTTCTAACACGGCAGAGCAAAACAATTCCAAGGTTTTGTCCCTCCCCTCTGCCGTGCTCTAGCTGTCTCTGTACCCTGCCTGAGCTGTGCCAGCCCTGCCCTGTGCTGTGCTCTGTCCCTGTGCTCTGTTCCTGTGCCAGCCCTCACCTGTGCCGTGATCTTGGCGGTGGCGGCGGCGGCAGCGACGGCAGCAGCCGGGGGGAGCCCCCCGGGCGTGGCCGGGGTCAGGAGCGGCATGGGGGGCGTCACGGCCTTGCCCACCCGCAGGTACTGACCCCCCAGGTCGAAGAGGTTCATGGAAGACACGGCGTCCTGGGACGACTGGGCCTTCTCGTACTCTGCGGGAAGGGGGAATTCACAGATAGCATCTTATTGTTCAGCCATGGAATCACGGAATGGTTTGGGATGAAGGGACCTTAGAGTCCACTCAGTCCTACCCCCTGCCATGCCACACTTCCTGCTGTTACAGGTTGCTCCAAGCACTGTCCAACCTGGCCTTGGACACTTCCAGGGATGGGGCAACCACAGCTGCTCTGGGAAATCCATGCCAGCCTTTCCCCACCCTCACAGGGAAGAATTCCTTCCCAACATCCCATCTAACCCTGCCCTCTGGCAGTGGGAAACCATTCCCTGTGTCCCCATTCCTTCTCCAGCTCTCCTGGAGCCCCTTCAGGCACTGGAAGGGGCTATCAAGTCTCCCTGGAGCCTTCTCTTCTCCAGGTGAACCCTCCGAGCTCTCCCAGCCTGGCTCTGGAGCAGAGGGGCTCCAATCTGTGCCTGTGACAGGGCCTCACCACTGCTATAAATCATATTTCTTAAGCTCAGGCCCAGACCTGCCCCAAATTCATTCCCATCCCCATGCTTAATGAAATTCCTCCCCTGGAGTGGAAAACCCAACCCCAGACCACCCCAAGAGCCGAGGATACCCCCCATCCCCCACTCCCAACCCCACTCCCAGCCCAGGCCCAGCTGGGTCGTACCGATGAATCCGTAGCCTTTGTGCTTCCCTGTCGTGGGGTCCCTGGCCAGGGTGCAGGATTTGATCTTCCCAAAGGCCTCAAAGACGCTCTTGATGTCGTCATCTGACAGGTCCTGGTGCACCGAGGCCACGTAGATGCGGTTGAAGGCTCGGGCCTCCTCCGCCAGCTGGTCGATGATGGGCTGGGCCTGCCCGATGTTGCTGGGCCTGCCCACCTGAGGGACAGGGATGGAGAGGAGCTGGGAAGGGCTGGAGCACCAGCAGGGAGCTGGGGGGGCTCAGCCCTGAGAAAAGGACGCTCAGGGGGGACCTTCTCGCTCTCTGCAACTCCCTGACAGGAGTGGGGACCTGGGTGCTCTGCTCCCAGGGAACAGGGACAGGACAAGGGGAAAATGGCCTCAAGCTGTTGGAGGTTGGATATCAGGAGGAATTTCTTCATGGAAAGGGTCGTTAAACATTGGAAGGAGCTGTCCAGGGAGGTTTGGACTCCCCATCCCTGGAGGTGTCCAGGGAAGGACATGGCACTCAGTGCTCTGGGCTGGGGACAAGGTGGGCATCGGGCACAGGCTGGACTCGACCTTGGAGGTCTTTTCCAATCTCAGTGATCCTGGGATTCTGTGACACAATCCACGGAGCGCCCAAAGGCAGCCCCCAGGCACTCAGCACCACAGGACACCTCCCAGGGACCCCCTGGCACAGGGAATGGCTGCCATGGCTCTGGGAACCAGCATTACTGGGACCCAGGAATACAGAGCCAGAGCAGACTCTGCTCCTTCCTCACTGCATTCTCCCCCATTTATCTTCCCTGGCCTGCCGAGGACCAACTTCCAGGGATTGAGAAAGACTCTGAGAGCAAATCTCAATGTTCCTACACCCTTCTTTTGGGGGGGTCCTAAACCCCCTCCACCTCCAGACCCTGCAGGGCATGTCAGAGACACCATATAAAAAATCACCTTTGTTTTGTCCTCAAGACAGTCCCACGTGTGGGTGGGAAAACCTGAGCCAGGTGCCCAGAGCCAGTCCCAGCTGGGACTCCCAGGCTGGGGGGTTTCTCCTCAGAGAGGAGGCATCTGGAGCCAGCGTGAGCCCCATGCTGGACACCAAGGTCCATCAGGGACCAGACTTCAGGCACCTTCCCCAGGGCCGTGGGGAGCATTTCCAGGCACAAACCTGTTATTATTGCCGGGGAAGAGAAGCAGGAATGTTCAGGGCGCTCCTGGTACTCACCTTGATGTTCCTCCCCCCCAGCATGACAGAATTCATCTGCTCCAGGGCCAGCTGGGCGGCTTCGGGGACCTCGTATTCCACAAAGGCAAAGCCCTGGGACAGCAGCAGACTGTGAATCACTCCAGGCCATGATAAGGCAGCCAAGACTTCCCCCAGGGCCCTACATGATTCCCACCACACCGATTCCTGCTCGTGGCCTGAGAAGATTCCTTGGGGCAGTTTTTTTTATTGAGGCAAAAAAGGCCTGCAGAGATTCCACCGAGGACACCTGATCCTCCTGGAGCCTCTTGGACTCAGAGGCCCCACAGCAAAACCCCGCCTCACTCAGGGCTGTGCCGGGTTGGCACCTTCTAGGGAGCTTCAGGTTGGACAGCAGGAGGAATTTCTTCCTGGAAAGGGTTGTTAAACATTGGTAGGGGCTGCCCAGGGAGGTGGTGGAGTCCCCACCCCTGGAGGTGTCCAAGGAGCGACTGGACGTGGCACTCAGTGCTCTGGGCTGGGGACAAGATGGGGATTGGGCACGGGGTGGACGTGATGACCTTGGAGCTCTTCTCCAACCTCAGTGATCCTGGGATTCCGTGCACCCCAGCCCAGGCACACCTGGCTCCCAGCACAGACTCCTGCCCTAAGCAGAGCAGGGAGCTGCAAACATTCATCCCCAGGGCTAAAAGCAGCCTGGGCTCCATGAGGACCGAGGCCCTTTCCTCTCCTGGCTGCATCAGGAAGGCCACGGACACAAGAGGATACGCATCCCTTGAGGGCTGGGAATCGAAGAGTTGGGCTGGAGGGACCTTGAAGCCCACCCAATCCCACCCCCTGCCATGGGCAGGGACACCTCCCACTAGCCCAGGTTGCTCCAAGCCCCATCCAACCTGGCCTTGGACACTTCCAGGGATTCAGGGGCAGCCACAGCTTCTCTGGGCAACCTGTGCCAGGGCCTCCCCACCCTCACAGGGAAAAATTCCTTCCCAATATCCCATCCAAAGCTCTGCAAAGCTGTATATTTTGTGTTTAAGATCTGGGGCTGAAAGAAATAGCCTTGTGGGAAACCCCAAAATGCCTCATCACTGGGGCATCAGCTCCTGCTGCCACACAGGAAACCCAGCCCCTCCCAGGACAGTCCACATGCTCTGTGCCAGAGTTCCCAGCACACCTCCTAAACCCCAGGATGGGGTGGGCAGGAAAACACCTAAAAGCCCACCCATGCCCAGGCAGGGAACGTTCAGGGAACGCCCCCCGGCGCAGGAGCCCCGTCCCACCTTGTGCTTCATGGTGACGGAGTCCCAGGACATGTCGATGCTCTTGATGGGCCCGAAGGGGGCGAAGGCCTGGCGGATGGTGTCCTCCCCCAGCTCGTAGTAGATGGAGCCCACGTAGACCCGGCACATGATGGCGAGCGCCCGCTGCCTCTGAGCCGCCATCTGTAGCGAGACAAGGACTGCCCGGTCAGGGCCGGGGGGCACGCGGACACCGCGACCTCCTCCCCTCCT
>NW_020957279.1:25523-32807 GCF_003031625.1 Empidonax traillii | reverse complement strand
CCGAAGGGGGCGAAGGCCTGGCGGATGGTGTCCTCCCCCAGCTCGTAGTAGATGGAGCCCACGTAGACCCGGCACATGATGGCGAGCGCCCGCTGCCTCTGAGCCGCCATCTGTAGCGAGACAAGGACTGCCCGGTCAGGGCCGGGGGGCACGCGGACACCGCGACCTCCTCCCCTCCTCTGCCCTCCCAGGACCACCCCGGCACAGCTCCGGCCGGGCCGCAGCTCGGCCACACGAGGATCAGAAGGATTTCCCTGCTCGCTGCACAGGGCGCTGGAGCGGATCCGCCCGGCTCGGTCCCGGGGCAGCACTGGAGCAATCCAGCTCCATCCTGGGGCAGCACTGGAGCAATCCAGCTCCGTCCTGGGGCAGCACTGGAGCAATCCAGCTCCGTCCCAGGGTAGCAGTGGATCAATCCAGCTCCATCCTGGGGCAGCACTGGAGCAATCCAGCTCCATCCTGGGGCAGCACTGGAGCAATCCAGCTCCGTCCTGGGGCAGCACTGGATCAATCCAGCTCCGTTCCAGGGCAGCACTGGAGCAATCCAGCTCAGTCCGAGGGCAGGAGTGGATCAAGTCCAGCTCAGTGCCAGGGCAGGAGTGGATAAAGCCCAGCTCAGTGCCAGGGCAGGAGTGGATAAAGCCCAGCTCACTCCCAGAATAAAAGCCCAGCTCAGTCCCAGGGCAGGAGCGGATAAAGCCCGGCTCACACACGTCTGCGGCCCCACTGGTCGGGCCTCCCCCCCCAGCCTGATCACATCTCCAGCCACGCCTGCAGGAGGAGGGAATCACTTCAGTTGCCCTTCCAGGCAGCAAAGGGCTCAGCTCTGGGAGAACCCCTCCCACTCCTCCCCCTCCCCCCAAGAGGGACAGCAAGAGATCCAGAGTCACTCCCGCCCCCCGCCCGCCCAGGCAGAGAAGGGTCTGGGATTGGGAACCTCCTCCCCGCTCCCTCCGGCACCACGGCACCCCCCACCCCAGCACTCTGAGATCCAGCACTGGGCAACCACTTCCACGGCTCAACAGCAAAGCAAAACCCTCCAGTGGCTCAGTGGGGCTCCTGGGAAGGGTGTGGTGCCAGTTCTCAGCCCTGCCTGGCAGCGCTGGCTGCACTGGGCAGCCCCAACACCGGGGTGCTGCTCTGAGGGTCTCTGTGCTACTGGCTCCTAAATCTGCCAGAAACATCCAGCCAGCCCTTACAGCAGGGATCCCAAAAGCAGAGCACAGCGTGTCCCTCGGGGCTGGCACCCCCAGGCCAGCTCTAGAGCAGCTGCTGCCCTGGGGACACGCCCAGTTCTGGGAATGGGGCTGGATCAGTGACTGCCTCTGGGTGTGGGGATGGCTCCAGGACAGGGGGACACACCTGGGCAGGGAGGGGCTGGAGCAGAGCAGGTGAAGCAGGTGGTGAAGCCTCTGGCCCTGCCCAGCACCACAGACAGAGCTCAGAGCATCCCCTCCCATGAGCAGCACCCTGGGGGCAGGGGGGGCTGCAACCAGGGACTTCTCAAGGATGATTTCTGGGGTGCCCTAATAAGCACAGGAGCTCTGCCATATCTGGGGACCCCCAGGGTGGGGGGCCTTCAGGAGGACAATTTTTGGGATGCCTTAACGAGCACGGGAGCTCTGCCACGGCTGCAAACAGGGACTTCAGAGGATGATGATTTTTGGGATGCCTTAACAATCCCAGGAGCTCTGCTGGATCTGGGGAACCCTGGCTTGAAGGGTGTGCACTCGGCCTTCTCAAGAACGATTTTTGGGGTGCCCTGCCCTGTCTGAGGAGCCTGGAGGCAGAGGGGCTGCACTCAGGGCCTGCAGGAGGATGATTTGCTGCCATGCCTGGGGATGTTCAGCCCCAGGGGAGGGAGAGCTCCCCTAGGACAGTCACCCACAGGACACAGACTGTGCCTGAGGGATCCTGCTCCCTGTGGCACCCACAGGGCACTGGCACCGGCCTCAGGAGGAAACAAACTGGGGGGGTTCAGCTCCTGTCACTCCATACAGGACACTGCAAACAGGGATGGCCCTCACCCTGTGCTGCTGCCTCTGGGGGGACACTAAACCCATACTCCGCCCCTGAGGTGGCATTAAGGCCCAACTGCTCTTCCAGGGGTGACATTAACCCCTGAGGTGACATCCAGCTGCCCCTTGCCTGGGTTCAGGGTTTCCTGGCCCCACCTGGCCGGTCTCTCTTTACTCTGCACTCAGTGACCAGGAGGACCTATGGCATGTGGTGTGTCCCAGGTTCTCCAGCACATTCCCAGCTTTGGAGCAGGAAAATCCCCTCAGTGTGCCTGTTCAGGGAGTCAGAGCCATTCCCAGTCTCCTGCCAGGTGTCCCAGGGAGGGGCCTCTCCAAGGAGAAAACCCCCCCCCTTACCCTAAAGGGACCCTAAAGACCAGGTGGGGAAGCGAAGAGGACTTGGATTTTCAGACATCAGGAGGAATTTCTTCCCAGAAAGGGCTGTCAGGCATTGCAAGGGGCTGCCCAGGAGGTGGAGGAGTCCCCATGCCTGGAATGCCTGGATGTGGCACTCAGTGCTCTGGGCTAGGGACAAGGTAGGGATCAGGCACAGGGTGGACCCAATGATCTCAGAGGGCTTTTCCAAACTCAGTGATCCTGGGATTTTGGACCTACAACAGGCAGAGCTGGGGTGGCAGTGCCGACTCTGGGGTGTCATCAGCAGGAGCCTCGGGGGGGGGGGGGGTGATGCCCTGAGCTCAGCACAGCTCAGAGCCAAGGACTCCTGCCTGGAAACCTCCCTGCTCTCACCGCCCCACAAAGCTGGTTTCACTCTTTCTCAGTTTCCTAAAACCAGGGTTTAAGCCCCTGCAGCCTCAGCCAGACAGCAGCTCCCAGCTATAACTGTGTGAGGCTGCTCTTAAGGGATCTGGGAGGTTCTTTTAAGGACAGGCCAGACCACCACCTCGGGGTGCTCCTTTAACCAAAGCAGGTGATGCACAACCCCCACCCCGAGCACCAACTGTGACACGAGCCAGGGAACGGTGAAGGGAGTGGGAATCCCGTGCTGTGACACGTGGAGGGAGCACTGAGCCCACAGGAAGCCCCGAGACCCATGACAGGGAGCTCAGGCTGTGCTGCCTTCCCAGAGGAACTGGGGACACACCTGGGAACAGGAAAGTTCTAGACAGAGACTGTTTGCACTCTGTGCATTCCCAGTGGGCTCTGGGATGAAGCACCTCTCGAGGAAGGGGTATCCTAACTGCTCTGACCCGTACCAGGGTCCCATATCCCATTCCTGCTCCTGGGCTGTGTCCAGCAGCAGCCTCTGACTCCCTGAAGGAGGAATGTCTGAGGAAAAGGGGTCACAGTCTGTGCCCTGGAGACAATGAGCCATTAAACCTCTCCTGTGCCACCTCGGCTGTGCCCAGCTGGGAATGACAAGCCAAACCCCAAACTGCTGCAGTCCTGCTGTGGGCAGCAGCCCCACAGATGGGGGGATTCCTGGGCACGAGGGCTCAGACACCAGCTCTGCCAAATCCATGCAGCCCATTCCAAACTCACCCCCTGCCCAGAAGATCCCCTCTGGCTCCCCACTGCCACACCACCCGCTGCCAAGGGAGGGAGGGAGAGCAGGGATTTCCCTTCAGTGCCCTCCTCCTCTGGAGCACAAACCTCGGGCTGCATTTGACACCAGGCACAAATCCCATATTCCAGCAAGATGGGAAGGTATTTACAAACGAGTGCACAACTGAACCTCTTGTGTGCAGGGAGGAGTCACGGGGCACTTTGTCCTCTCGGAAAGAGGAGGGGACAGATCACCCCCAGGTCATTCAGCTCCTTGTGGCCTCCAGTTAGAACCGGCCCTAAGGACCACAGGGGTATCTCTGGGCATCCCTGGGGTTCTGCCACCTCCGTCCTGCCACTGCTGCGCTCGGAACGTGCCACGTTCCCCTAGTCTGGACCATGCACAGGAAGCAGAGTGTGGCACTTGGGCTACGCCCCGTTCTGCCCTCCCCGGCCCCGCGGCTGCCGGGCCCCGGCGCTGGGAGGTCGTTCCACAACAAGTCGCCCCTTTGTGCGTTACCTTGGCCGTTAGTTTTAGGTCGGGACCTCAGAACTGCGGCATCCCTAGAAATGCAGCTCCCACCATTGCACGGGTGTGTTCAGAACTGGTGGAAATCTAAAGCTGTCTGTGCCCCCGAGTGCCAGTGTCCCCGCAGACTGCACAGCCTGGGGTCTTCTCGGGGCAGGGACACCTCGCTCTGCTCCGGGGCGTGTCCGGCACGGGTGGGGAGGTGGGAGGGCTGTGCTGGGCGCGGACAAGAGCATTGGCACCACTACGAACGTCCCCACGCTAGGCCCTGACTAAGACAATGCCCCAGAAGAAGTGAATATGTCTATTGACCGATTGTAAAGGTGAGAGAGGATCTCCAAAGCCCATTGTCACTGCTGCCATCTGAAAGACAGTAAAGACAGAGTTCAGTCTGTTGGAGCTGAGCATTACTACGGCTGTTGTACAAACTCAAGCAGAGCGGCGGCGCAGGGGCACCTGCGGAGAGGCCTCTCCTTCCTCGGCCCTCACTGCCTGGTCCCCAGGACTGTCCGGCGCCGGGACCCTGCCGAGTCCGGTCCCACCAGGCCAGGGTGGGCTCGTGCTGCTGCCACTGTCTCGGGAAGCAGGGTGGGATCCCAGGGGGGACTCAAGGCAATAGAGACCTCTGCAACCACTGGCGTTGGTTCACCCCCAGCGTTTAAAGGAGCCCCTCAACTAGAGCAGACCCTCAGAACCAGGCACAGCCCCGAGCGGCCTCGGAGCACATCCACAGGGATTCCTCGGACACAGCTGTCAGTTTGGGCTTCCTGACTCGGAGTGAAGGCGGCCAGACGTGTTCCAGAAGCCTCTGAAGGAGGGGAGGTTAAACCCCAGGTAAGGGTTCTCCTGGCACAGGCATTCCAGCAGGAGCAGGAACAGCCAACGGAACTTCTCCAGGATTGAAAGCACCTGAGTGCAGGGGAGGGAAACAGGGCAGGATTGGGACGTGGAGGGGGGGGGGGACAGGGACCCTCCCTCAAGCGCAGGAGATGGTGACAGGACACTGTTCCCAGGATCCCCTCTGGCTTCACCACCTTAATAAGCGGAAAGTGAAACCCAGGGCAAAGCCTTTGGCTTCTTGTACCTCAAGAAGGGTCATCGACAGGGGAGGAATGAACAATTTCCTCCTGGCGTGAGCGAATCTGGGGGCAATTTGAGCAGGACGGGGGTGCCCTGGCGAGCTGCAGGCTCGGGGCTGTGCTCTGGTTCCGAGGGCCCTGCGGACTCCACGGTGTCGGGGGGAGCACGAGGCAGAGGGCGCGGCCCGGGGGGGGCCCTCACCTGGAGGTTGGTGAGCTGCTGCTGCTGGTGGGCGATGGTTTGCTTCACCAGCACGCTCTTGATGCTCTGCTCCATCGCGTACTTCTTGGCCTGCGGGGAGACACGGCGGCTGTGGGGGCCGGGAACGGCTCCTGCGTCCACTCCTCGGCTCCCGGAGCCCGCAGGGGCCCGGCCCCGAGCGCTGCCGGCAGCTCCACACCCGGGGCTGGGACGCGGCGGGAGCGCGGGGGAGCAGCATGCACCGGGACTCAGCATTCCCTCCTCCAGCCTCGCAGCCCGGCACAGGAGCTCGGCATTCCCTCCTCCAGCCTCGCAGCCCGGCACAGGAGCTCGGCATTCCCTCCTCCGCCCTCGCAGCCCAGCACAGCCCCTTACCTGGCGGGCCGAGGGCGGGCACGGCCTCCTCCAGTGCTCTCCTCCCACAGAACGTCTGCACAGAGAAGGGAAGGGCCTCCACCTCCCCACGGACACCCCTGCACTGGCATCTCCCCTCTCAGCACACCTGCACCGCTCTGGATCTGCTCCCTGAGCATCCCAGCTCTGCCCTCTGGATCTGCTCCCTGAGCATCCCAGCCCTGCCCTCTGGATGTGCTCCATGAGCATCCCAGCTCTGTCCTGCATCTGCTCCCTGAGCATCCCAGCTCTCCTCTCTGGATCTGCTCCCTGAGCATCCCAGCTCTCCCTTCTGGATCTGCTCCCTGAGCATCCCAGTCCTGCCCTCTGGATCTGCTCCCCGAGCACCCCAGCTCTCCTCTCTGGATCCGCTCCCTGAGCATCCCAGCCCTGCCCTCTGGATCTGCTCCCTGAGCATCCCAGTCCTGCTCTGGATCCCCTCCCTAAGCATCCCAGCCCTGCCCTCTGGATCTGCTCCCTGAGCATCCCAGCTCTCCCCTCTGGATCTGCTCCCTGAGCACCCCAGTCCTGCCCTCTGGATCTGCTCCCTGAGCATCCCAGCTCTTCTCTCTGGATCTGCTCCCTGAGCATCCCAGCTCTTCTCTCTGGATCTGCTCCCTGAGCACTCCAGCTCTCCCCTCTGGATCTGCTCCCTGAACTCCTCAGTTCCTCTTGGCTCCTCCTGCACAACGAGGCTCATTTGGGATTTCTTTCAGTCTCTCCCAGTCTGGCAGAGCCGGAGCTTCCAGCGGTGCTGGCACAGGGGCTTCGTGCCAGGGAACCCTCATCCCCACTCCTGTGCCTGTTCCAAGGCATCTATCCCACAGCTCCCGCATTCCCTGGAGGTGTTTCCCTTCCCCACTCCCAGGCCTGGCTCATCCCAGCAGGACAGTTGGCTGTGTGGGATGGCACCAACAACAGGAGATGGGAGCTGGATGTAACTGTGCTGATGGGAATGGGCTGGAATTCTGATGTTGGGGCTCTTTGCACATCCCAGGAAGAGCATAAGGAAATATAGATATTCTGGGATGTGCTCTGGAGCAGATCCCAATCCCAATCCTGGATGCTCCTCTGTGGCACTCCCACACTATCCCACAGCTGCCAGCTGATTTACACTTCTGATCTTATTTATTTCTCAAACTAAAACCACTCTCCCAACCCAACAGTGAATCCCCATCATGCTCCCAAAAATATCCACGAACTCCAGACTGGAACAAGTAATTCCTGGGCACAGATGTGACCGTGGGACCCCCAGGAGGGCCATGATCCCACTCAAATTCCTGTTCCCTTTGGCCCCACCGGTGGCAGAGGCTCTTTAAACCCAACACACAACTCCCCCAAACCAAACCCTCCCCAAACAAAGCCAAGCCCAAACAGCAAATTCCCCCCTGGATTTACTCACTTTCTGGAGAGCTTCCTGCTGCTCTGGGGTGAGGGGGGGCAGCCCCAGCTTCGCTGCCGTGCTCTGCCCGTTCTCCATCTTAATGGACTCCGTCCCCTGAGGAAACACAAAGTGCTCCTGGAAAACTGTCCTCGTGGAGTGACCTGTCCCTGCCT
>NW_020957279.1:24309-24635 GCF_003031625.1 Empidonax traillii | reverse complement strand
AAATTCCCCCCTGGATTTACTCACTTTCTGGAGAGCTTCCTGCTGCTCTGGGGTGAGGGGGGGCAGCCCCAGCTTCGCTGCCGTGCTCTGCCCGTTCTCCATCTTAATGGACTCCGTCCCCTGAGGAAACACAAAGTGCTCCTGGAAAACTGTCCTCGTGGAGTGACCTGTCCCTGCCTCCCGGAGACCAAAGCACTGCACGTCGGGACATCCCAGCTGGATAAACACCCTTCTCAAACCCACTGGTAAGCCAGGAAAACCAGTTCATATTCCCCCCTCTCCCTGTGGGAAGAGCCATCCCAGCAATCCTACAAACCACTGGATGC
>NW_020957279.1:20496-20893 GCF_003031625.1 Empidonax traillii | reverse complement strand
GAACGGCGCAGACCCCTCTCCCCCCTTCTTCCCCTCTCCCCCCCTTCTCCTCCTCTCCTCCCCCTTCTCCTTCCCCTCAGGGCCCCTCAGAGCGCGGCGCCCCCGCGGACCTGGCCCGAGCGGGGACCCCTCGGCCGCCGCCTCGGCCGCACCCCCCCCGGCTCTCCTGCCTCCCCACGCCGCTGTCCCGGCCCGCGAGGCCCCCCGTGAGCCCCGCGGAGCCCCCCCCGAGCCGCCCCGGCCCCGCCGCTCCCTCACCAGCGCCATCGGCGTTGTGGCCGCCATCTTGTCCTCCCCGGCTCCGCGCGCGGCTCTCGCGAGAGCTCCGGCGGCGCGCGCGCGGGAAACGCGGAGGGGGGGGAGGAACATCCCGGGGGAAAGGTATCGCGAGAGTTCG
>NW_020957279.1:4851-20348 GCF_003031625.1 Empidonax traillii | reverse complement strand
GAGCCCCCCCCGAGCCGCCCCGGCCCCGCCGCTCCCTCACCAGCGCCATCGGCGTTGTGGCCGCCATCTTGTCCTCCCCGGCTCCGCGCGCGGCTCTCGCGAGAGCTCCGGCGGCGCGCGCGCGGGAAACGCGGAGGGGGGGGAGGAACATCCCGGGGGAAAGGTATCGCGAGAGTTCGAGAGAAGGGGGTCATGTGACCGCAGCGGGGGCAAGATGGCGTCGCCCAGGCGCGGGTGCTGCTGCCGGGGCCGGGACCGGCCCGAGGGGTCCCCGTGGGACACCCCGCGGGTTCGGGGATACCCGGGGGATCTCGGATGGACCCCGGCTCGGCTACTGCGGCCTCAGCGCCGCTGGGTCGGTGCTGGGACTGGAGGCGGCAGCACCGGAGACCTCCAGAAGGTCCAAAGCACGGGCAGGGCCGTAATGGATAAAACGGGATAAACCCAGATAAAGTGGGATAAAACCTGATAAAATGAGTCAAACTCATGGCCCGCCTGGTACCGGGTGGCCCTTGGTCTCAGCCTGAGGGGAGAGCCCCCGGCAGCCCCCGGTACCGGCCGTGGGCACTGGGAGGTGCTGGATGTGCCCCGGGAGAGCCGATCGGGATCGTCTGATGGGAACTGGAGAGAAATGTCCCCATCCCAGTGTCCCCGCTCTGTCCCCTCTCTTGGTTCTTCCCCAGGGGATGCAATCCCTGGTGCCCAAATTTAACTCCAGAGCCGAGGTCAGACCCCGGGGATGGAGCCAGGAATGTTCACCTGGAGAAGGGAAGGATTCAGGGAGACCCTTCCAGGGCCTAAAGGGGCTCCAGGAGAGCTGGAGAGGGACTGGGGACAAGGGATGGAGGGACAGGACACAGGGAATGGCTTCCCAGGGTTAGGTGGGATATTGGGAAGGGATTCCTGGCTGGGAGGGTGGGGAGGGGCTGGGCTGGAATTCCCAGAGAAGCTGTGGCTGCCCCTGGATCCCTGGCAGTGTCCAAGGGCAGGTTGGAGCACCCTGCGACAGCAGAAGGTGTCCCTGTCTCTGGGGTCTGTGAGTCCCTCCATCCCAACCCATCCCAGAATTCCATGACTCTGTGCCAGGGGATGGAAGTGCAGCTCTGGAACACCCCCCAGATATCCCTTCCGAGCTGGATCCAGGACAAGGAGCCTCAGCAGGACTCGGGGGGTGCCACATCCGGCACCTTGGGAGCAGAACCAGCCCCGGGATCTCGCGTCCCCACTGTGGAGGAGCCACGAGGATGAGGAAAAACCAGGAGGAATTGACAGATCCCACGAGTTTTATAAAGGCTTTCGGGAGTTCGGGCCACTAAAGGGCACTTAACACCTCCTTGTGGTGAGAGGGCCTCGTGCTCCCAAATTGTGATAAACTATATATATATATTTTTAGATTGTTTTTGTTAAGCTTATTAACACTTCCTGCTATGGATGTGCGATTTCTATCTGTATTTCTCTCCTGGCTGTTAAGGCAACATATATCCATTTTAAAGGGTTTTTTAAGCTTAGTAAAAATATGCATTCCCCACGTAACTGTGGAATGCTGTTTGTTCCCAAGGTTGATGGTGGAAGGAGGGGGCAGTCTGAGCCTGTAATTTACAGGGCCCTGATAACATCATCCGAAACCGACAGTTCTGGAGACACGGAGAGGCTCCCCCTAAACAAGAAATCAAAAGGAATGCGATAAGCCTGGGAGGGGAGGAGGATACCTTTTAAATGCGCATATTCCAAGCTGGGGTCATCTGCCGAACACAGAGAAAAAGGAGAAACCTTCCTCCGTGATTTACCGCTTACTAATAAATCGGCTTGTTATTTGGCATTTGCCTTCTCAACTTTCTTAAATTGCCGCTAGTAACTTATAACACGAATTATCCCTGGAAGGGTGTGGGCAGACAGGGCCTGGCGTTCGGAAGATTTCGGGATGTACGGGAAGGCAGGGACCACCCCCCTCCAATGCCTGATAGCCAATAGTAGCTAGGGGATAAGGTAAGCGGACGGAAGTGCCAATGTAACTAAACATTATAAAAGGCCGTGTTACAAGCTAATAAACGCCATTTACCGTCCACCAAATTGGTGTCTGCCAAGTTGGTGGCCCGAGCGGCCAAGAGGGGGTCGCCGTGTCTTTCCTGAACCAGGTCGCCGCGCTCGCAAGTGGTGCCGAAACCCCCAGAAGATTCCCCAAGCACCGGGACGGGATTTCTCCTGAGCTCGGGTGAAGGACGGCTTGGCAGCTGGACTCGCCAAGCGGGGAGGACGCTCCCGGACCAACGAGGAGGATGGAATCCCTTGTGAAGGTCGTATCTGAGGTTTATAATCAGTGGGGTATCGATTGCAAGGCCAAAGATTTTACTCTTGCTGTCGCAAGGCTTTTGCAAATCGGGGTCATTGGCGAGGCGGTGGATATCCTCCACCCCGAAGTGTGGGATAAATGTACCAAGGCGTTGGCTGAGGAAACGATGTCTTCAGGACGCGATTCCCACCTTAAAGCGTGGGGGAAAGTTGTTCAAGCCTTGCGAAAAGCAAGGTCAGAACAGGAAACTTGGAAAGCGGCTGAAAAATGCCTACGAGAGGTGCCTAAGCTGGGAATTGGGGCAGCTACACAAACCCCTCCCCTCCCAAGCTCTAATGATGCTGCTGTGCCACAGCGCACACAAGAGGGTAATAGTTCCCCTCAATCTTCTAACCCTGACTCGTGCGCGGGGGAGCAGGAGCGGAGCGGTGGAGAGAGTCGTGTGTGGAAAGAGTTGGCGCAGGAAGCTAGGAAAGTTAGGAAAAACGCGGAGTTTGAAGGGATTAGGGATGAGCCACCACCCTATGGATCTCGAGACGGCCCCCGAAAACAAAGAGAAAGGCGAGGTGTAGATGATAACGCCGCCGGGAGTAAGCGAGCAGTGAAGGTCGATGGTGGGAGGAAAGGAATCTGCGGGGGGAGGGGTGGTGAATGCCAGCGGGATGAAAGGAAAAGTTCGTGCAAAGAGAGCTGTGCAAGCGAGAGTGAGAGCTCGGGCGGGGGGGACAGCGTGGATGAAACGGCAAGCTCGAGCCAGGAGGAGGAGGAGGGGGAGTTGAGAGGCAGTGCCAGTCCTGGTGGTCGCTTGAAAAAAGTCTTAGGTAGGTCCCATGCCCCGACCAGGGGTCGGGGTGAGCGCACGGGGAGGGAGCGGTCTGTCTGTGCCAGAGAGAGGAGGAGCGGTCAGTCGGGTGCCCGCGAGAGAGGGGGACGGGGCCGCAGCCCGGCCAAGAGACAGCCAGAAGTGCCCTGTCAGTCCAGCTCGGACACTGAGCCAGACACTCCCACGCTCCCGGGGGAGTTCCAAGGCCAGCGCAGGGAGAGAGGCGAGCGGCGAGAGAGGGGGGGACGGGATGCGACTGAATTGAGTACGGAGAAAGAGAAAAAGGATGCATATTTAATTGTAAATGAAAATAAAAGTAAATCTAAGCCACAGAAAAAGCTAACCCCTCTCACGGACTGGAAGGAAATTAGAGCTACTTGTGCAGAATGGGCTAGGTCGGCTTCACCAGCATCCCCAGTTGAAATTATGGAGGGAGACAGAAGGATTTATTCTCCAATAAATCCGAACGACATACAAGCGATTACTAAAGCTATAGCAGACAAAGGACTTAATTCTGCCATGGTTTCCACCCTGATAGATGGTCTTTTTGGGGGAGATGACCTGCTTCCGTTTGATATTAAGCAAATCTGTAGGATGATTTTTGATGGGGCAGGCATGATTGTTTTTAAACAGGAATGGGAGGATAATTGTGCGGAACAGCTTGCATCAGTAACTGGTCCAGACCATCCCCTGCATGGTTCTAGCTTGCAACGGTTAATGGGTGTTGACCCTGCTATGATCACCCCACGAGCACAGGCAGAAGGTATGCGACCCCATGAGGTTAAAGCAACCACTAGGGCTGCTAGAGAGGCCATTCGCACGGCCTCAGCAGTCATTGCTAAGCCATCCCCGTGGTTTACCATCAAACAGGCTGAAAGTGAAACTTTCACACGGTTTGTAGACCGTCTTCAAGCGGCGATTGATTCCTCCTCCCTCCCCCCGGAGGCAAAGGGCCCAGTCCTTGCGGATTGTTTACACCAGCGATGTAATTCAGCAACCAAGGACATTCTGCGATCCTTGCCAGCTGCAGCGAGTATCGCAGACATGATTAAGCATGTCACAAAAGAAGAGCATTTTGCCCCAATTCGACTGGCTGTTCAAGCAGCAATAGCTAATGTAATGGTGTGTTTAAAATGTGGCCAGCCAGGACATGTGGCAGTAAACTGCCCCCAGCTCGGGAGTCCGGCAACAACAATGCGTCCCCCTCCTCAAAACAGACCTAGAGGGCCGTGTTTTGCATGTGGGAAAAAAGGGCACTTTGCTAAGGACTGTAGATCTAAAAATCAGGGAAAAGCGAAGGGGAGGGGGCAATCCAACTGCCCTGGCTGCACCCAGCCCCCTCCCACTTGGAACGTGAGGCGGCCACATATGAACGTAGTTACAGGGCATGGAACGCCTTTGAATCTGACACCTTCCCAGGAGGCAGCAGCCCCTGTGGCTCTCCCGGTGGCACAGCCAAACCCATCCAGGTCCCAAAACCCACAGGATTTACCCCCACGGGCAGAGGCCCTAGCGTGGCCTTGGCAGTAAAATGTGACCGCCCACCCACGGTGTGGGGAACCTGTTCCCTCTATGGCATTGCAGATGATACCACTATTAAAATCCCCTTCCTGGTTGATACTGGTGCGGATGTCACTGTCATATCCAAAGCGTGTTGGCCCTCGCATTGGGAATTAGAAGATGCTCCCACAGTAGGCCGAGTCGGGGGAACAACTCGAGCCCAAAAAAAGTGCCCATCTGATAACAGTTCTACTTCACACCAAGGAGGGACCTGAAAAAATTATTGCCCTCACTCCTTATATCCTACTCGAAGTCCCAGCTTTACTGGGAAGAGACGCCTTAGCTCTCCTGAATGCCAGAGTGACAAATTTACCGTGAGGGCCACTGCTGTACACCCGTTTCCTCCTATTAAGCTGGCGTGGAAGTCGACTGACCCAGTATGGGTAGAGCAGTGGCCCCTATCTCAGCCTCGAATGGATGCCCTCCTAAAATTAGTCGACCGTGAGTTGCACCAATTCGGCACAATAACCCGGCCACAACTATCATTCAGTACATGGATGATGTCTTGATAGCTGCGCCTTCTGGAGACCAGGTAGACCGGCTAATTTTAACAATCTCAAAGCAAACGGATTCAAAAATACAAAAAGGGCCTTGCCTAACCTTCCTGGGAGTAGGAATCACAAACTCTCACATAACTCCTCCCCAGATGAAAATTCGCAGGGACATTAAGACTCTCCCTGACGCACAGCAGCTGGGAGGGTCCTTGCAGTGGCTCCGTAATGTCATCCTAATTCCTCCCGAAATCGTGACCCCCTTGTACGATCTGTTAAAAGGGAAACACCCCTGGGAACAGAAAGAATTAACAGCTGGGGCAGTAAATTCCCTTAATTTTATCGAGCAGCAGGTATCCACTAGCAAGGTGGAATCCAGACGCACCTGCTAAAGCACTAGTTAAAGAATGCAAAATCGCGTATGCAGACGCAAAACATATCGTGGCCACGTGCCCCCACTGTCAAAAAACGCCACTTTGGTCCAGCGGAGTAAATCCCAGAGGTCTTAAAGCCTCTGAAATATGGCAATCAGATTTTACACTCTGCCAGCTCCTAAAGCCCCAGCCCTGGCTGGCAGTGACCGTAGATACATACAGCGGAGTAATCGTGGCCACCCAACATGCCAAAACAGATTCCAAGGCAACCATCCGGCATTGGCTGACAGCGATGGCATGGCTCGGGGTCCCCCCAATCAGATCAAAACGGACAATGGTCCAAACTTCACGTCCAAATCAGTTCAGACATTCGCACAGAAATGGGGCATCACACTGACACACGGCATTCCGTACAATAGCACGGGGCAAGCCATAGTCGAGCGAGCAAATCAAACCCTAAAATCCAAAATAGAGGTATTGGCAAAGGCAGAAGGCTTTACCAATGCTATTCCCTCGAAGGATCAAGCACGGTTGTTGGCAACCGCTTTGCTGGCTCTAAATCAGTTTCTCAGAGGGGAAGAAGCGAACAGTCTAGTCTGAAAGCACTGGACTACTCGTGCATTAGAAGAGGGCCCACCAGTCATAATCAGAAATAAACCAGGAGATTGGGAACGAGGGTGGAAAATAGTCCTGACAGGGCGAGGGTATGCTGCAGTTAAGAAAGACGGTGAGGTTAAATGTTGTCCACCTAGATCTATCAAACCAGACTTGCAGAATAAAACTAATGAAAACTGCGAGCTTTTACTCGCAGGATTGGGTCATCGGACGCCCTCGGAACCAGTACAGCCCAGTGCCAGAGGAAGACAACATGCTGACCAACACCCTGTCCAACCCTGCGGGCTCGGCGCAGACGAAGGCCAGACAGCATCGAGACAACCACCGTGAGAGAAAGCAGCGATGTCTTTGCGTGATACTGATCCTGGTATTCTCCAAGGTAGAGCCAATACGTGCAGGCCACTCGCATCACCAGCCATTTAAATGGTCTCTCCACAGGCCCCAGACTAAGCAAGTTATCGCCTCTCAGGTAATGTCAGGTGCACCAAGCTTTCACGTCACCCTGTGTGCGTTAGTCCCACGTAGTAATTGTCGGGAATATGGGAGATTCTATATGTGTCCTGCCTCAAATCCTGGGAAAGGGTACTGTAACATGCCTAACGAGTACTACTGTGCATACTGGGGGTGCGAGACCATCGCCCCTGCATGGATACCAGGCAGCAGTAGAGATAAATACCTGAAGGTACAATGGGGCCCACGCAGGTGCAAAACAGAACAGGTATGGAAAGGGGGCGTAGCCTGTAAATACCTCCTTTTAAATGTTACAAACCCCCAGGAAGACAGCTGACTGCTTGGGAAAACATGGGGAGTAAGGTAGGAGGCAGGAGGATACGACCAAGGCGGTCTGATCCAGATTAAGAAAGAAATCGCCCCAAACGACCCTTGGCCCGAGACACCACGCGTAACGACCCCCAGGCAGACCACTCGCCCTACAACACCCACGACACCGCACGCTTTTAGCAGCCCAACTTCCAGTGCTACACATCCACTTTGGAAATTGATACAAGCTAGTTACCAAGTTCTGAACAAAACCCACCCGAACCTCACACAACACTGTTGGCTCTGTTACGGAGTGCAACCACCTTATTACCAAGGCGTAGCAATAAACGACACGCCTGTACAGGCCTACAGCGATAATCTGGCCCAATGTCTGTGGGAAATGGACATACAAAGCATCACACTCACAGAAATAGTCGGCAGCGGGATGTGCGTGGGCCAAATCCCACAACACAAAAGGCAATTATGCATTAGGGAAATACACTACACGACCCGAGCAAAATGGTTAATCCCAGCCAATAACACTAAGTCTGCCTGTTCCTCCACAGGACTCACCCCTTGCATATCTTTAAAGGTGTTTGACAAATCCTTAGAATACTGTATCCAAGTGACAGTGATCCCCAAGATCTATTACCACCCCGAGAACTATGTGTACGATTCCATGACTGTCCCAGACCATCACTTGGCAAAGCGGGAGCCCATTACAGCATTGACCGTAGCCCTACTGATGCTTGCAGGAGGTGCCGGAGCAGGGACAGGAATAGCGTCCCTGGTACGTCAGAACAAGGAATTCAGCGCTTTAAAGGCAGCAATAGACAAGGACATAGCCCGGATCGAAGAGTCCATCACGGCTCTCGCGAACTCGCTTAAATCACTGTCCGAGGTGTTTCTGCAAAGGACTGGACATTCTGCTCTTACAAGCAGGCGGGCTGTGTGCTGCTCTTAAAGAGGAGTGCTGCGTTTTTGCAGACCACACAGGGTTAGTGAAAGACACCATGGCCAAGCTGCGAGAGAGATTAGAAAGTTGAAAAAAGGGACAGGGAATCGCAGGACTGGTTCACGTCACTATTCGATCAGGCACCATGGCTTGCCACCTTGCTATCCTCTCTTATCGGTCCCATAACAATACTCCTCTTAGCACTGATTTTCGGGCCCTGTATTTTTAACAAGCTCATGCCCTTTGTTGAGATCCGTCTGAAATCCATCAACATCATGTTGGTTGAACAGCAGCAAATGCTGTAAATAGCGCCTTAAACCAAAGTAGTTCCGCATAGTTTTGCACTAACTCACAATTCTATACCTCAGTGTTAAGACACTTCTCTCTACCTCTCTAGGCTTCCTTTGAGCCACTCGTTGAGCCTTAAAAACTTTTGACCTCTGTGACCTCTATGACAGTATTTTGCACTTCTTAGATTATAGCCTGCTTTATATGGCATGGAGAGGGGGGAAATGTGGGCAGACAGGGCCTGGCGTTCGGAAGATTTCGGGATGTACGGGAAGGCAGGGACCACCCCCCTCCAATGCCTGACAGCCAATAGTAGCTAGGGGATAACATAAGCAGACGGAAGTGCCAATGTAACTAAACCTTATAAAAGGCCGTGTTACAAGCTAATAAACGCCGTTTACCGTCCACCAAATTGGTGTCTGCAAGTTCATGGCCCGAGCGACCAAGAGGGAGTCGCCGTGTCTTTCCTGAACCAGGTCGCCGTGTTCGCAGAAGGGAAAGGGAATTCCAGTGTGGGAGGGGTTGTGTTAAATCCCGTGAATCCATGGATACTCCGGTGGGTGTTAAGGGAGTGCCGAGGAGGAGCTGGGATGGGCCGGGATGTCCCGGGTTGCAGAGCCCAGGGCCTGCCCTGCAGACAGGGATTTGGGAGCCAGCAGCCGGGCTGTTCCCTGGATCCCTCCCGTGCCCGGTTTGCCTGACCCCGGGGCGGAGGGGGAGGCCTGTGGAACTCCGGGAAGCTGCTTCCCAATTCCTGGCTTCCCCTCGATGGAGAGGGTGGGAGGAAAGACAAGGGTTTTGGCGCGGGTCGTTCCCGTGGGATCGGCTGCTCCCATCGGCTTTATTGATTTGTCAGGTTGGAACGTTGGCACAAGCTGGGAAAGCGGCCAGAGCCGGGAACGCAGCACGAGCCGGGAACGCTGCACGAGCCGGGAATGCTGCACGGGCTGGGAATGCTGCCCGAGCCGGGAACGCTGCACGGGCTGGGAATGCTGCACGAGCCGGGAACGCTGCACGAGCCGGGAACGCAGCACGAGGGGGCAGCGCAGCACCCGAGCGTGGACACCATCCCGGCGTCCGGATCCGGCCCGAGCGACCCCGCCGAGCGCGGGCGGGCACTGCCACCCCGGGATCCGGCACTGGCATGGGGCTCCGGCATGGAGGAAACTGCTGGCACAGCAACGGCGGCACCGGGCAGAGCTCCGGCACCAGCAAGCGGCACGGAGAGCAAAGCTGGCTCAGCGCAGGGCACGGCGCAGCACGGAGCATCAGCACGGGCCAGCCAGGTACCCCCGGCACAGCAGGAGCAGCAGGAGCAGCACCAGCACAGAGCTCTGGCACAGCACAGAACACGGGTACAGGGCACTGGCACAGCACAGAACACGGGCACAGAGCTCTGGCACAGCCCAGAACACGGGCACAGGGCACTGGCACAGCACAGAACACCAGCACAGAGCTCTGGCACAGCACAGAACACGGGCACAGAGCTCTGGCACAGCCCAGAACACGGGCACAGGGCACTGGCACAGCACAGAACACCAGCACAGAGCTCTGGCACAGCAGAAGCAGCAGGAGCAGCACCAGCACAGAGCTCTGGCACAGCACAGAACACAGGCACAGAGCTCTGGCACAGCACAGAACACTGGCACAGAGCTCTGGCACAGCCCAGAACACCGGCACAGAGCTCTGGCACAGCATGCAGCAGGGTGCCAGTCCCCCTGGCACAGCAGAAGCAGCAGGAGCAGCACCAGCGCAGGGCACTGGCACAGCCCAGAACATTGGCACAGGGCACTGGCACAGCCAGCACACAGCAGTGGGCAAGATCCAGTCCCCCTTGGCACAGTGGGAGCAGCAGGAGCAGCACCAGCACAGCACGCTGGCACAGAGCAGGATGCCAGAGCCAGCTTTCCCCTGGCACAGCAGGAGCAGGTGAGCAGCACTGGCACGGAACAGCAGCACAGAGCACGTGCCAGAGCCAGTTTTCCCCCTGGCACAGCAGGAGCAGCACCGTCACAGAACACTGGCACAGAGCAGAGCACCAGCACAGCACACAGCAGGATGGCACAGCTGGTTTCCCCTGGCACAGAGGGAGCAGCAGGAGCAGCACCAGCACGGCACGCTGGCACAGAGCAGAGCACATGCCAGAGACAGCTTTCCCCTGGCACAGCAGGAGCAGGTGAGCAGCACTGGCACGGAACACTGGCACAGCAAAGAGCAGGAGGCCAGAGCAGTTTTTCACTGGCACAGCAGGAGCAGCAGGAGCAGCACTGGCACAGCACAGAGCAGGAGGCCAGAGCCAGTTTCCCCTGGCACAGCAGGAACAGCACCAGCACAGAGCAGGATCCCTGGCATGATGGGAGCAGCAGGAGCAGCACCAGCACAGAGCAGGATGCCAGAGACAGTTTCCCCTGGCACAGCAGGAGCAGCAGGAGCAGCATCAGCGCAGAGCAGGATCCCAGAGCTGCTTTTTCCCTGGCACAGCAGGAGCAGCACTGGCACAGCACAGAGCAGGATCCCAGAGCTGCTTTTTCCCTGACACAGCAGGAGCAGCCCCACAGCCCCACACGGCTCTTGGACACAAACAATTCCTATTTGCACTTTTCCCCAAACCAACCCTTCTGCAAAGGGCAGCACTGGAGGGGTGATGGCAGCAATTCCCATTTCTCCAGGCCAGGGACTGACATTCCATGGCACTGCAGAGGAAACGGCAGGAAGAGGCATCAGGGCTTTCCTCTGAAGATGCTGAGGGATTTTGGAAGGTCTGAGAGGGGAGTGCCGAGGGTTCTCCAGAGCACCAGTGAGGTTCCAGCTGATCCACGTGCGTGGATCCAGCAGGAGGGTTGGGATTTCTGGAACTGCCTCTCGAGCTGTATCACATCCAGCTCACCCAGCCCCCTCCCAGCTCACCCCGAGGATTCTGAGCGCAGTGGGAACGTTAACCAGCAGAGATTTGGGATGGGGAGTGGAATGTGGCAGATGGGAAGCTGCCCCGGAGCTTTCCAAGCCCTCTCCTCCCCTCAGCAAGTTCCACCTGACGGCAAAGCAGGGAAAAAACAGCTTTGGGACCTGCAGCGGGAAAAGCTGCTCATTCCCAGAGGGAAACGGATCCATTTGGGGTTCCTGCAGGCCCCACTGGGAAGGGGCTGCAGGGGCTGCCCACGCCCCAGACCTCCCTGGGCCGCTGCTCCGGGAGGACGCGGCTCCCCACGGCTCCCGACGTCCCGGGGTGGAATTCCCAGCGCTCGCCGAGTCCTCTGCCGGCTTCCCGGAGCTCAGGCAAAGCCCCCCGGGCTCAGGCTGGGCCTGGGGCTCGGTCCTGCTGCAGGGAGTGGCTCGGGACCCCCCGGGACCCCCTCGGTCCAGCACACCCGTGCCCGCCCGGGCTCACGGCAGGGGCGAGCGGTGCTTGTGGAAGGCGCTCTCCAGGAACGTGGCCAGCTTCTCACAGTCGTCCTGAAATCCAAACGTGCCAACAGCTCCCCTTGCTGGGCTGTCCCGGACACCTCCGGCCTCCCACGAGCCCGTCCCCCTCTGCTGGCACCGCTGGGGCATCCCAGAGCCTGGGGGCAGCCCTGGGGTCCCCAGTGCAGGACACTGAGGGGCTGGAGCGTGGGCAGGGAAGGGAAGGGAGCTGGGAAGGGGCTGGAGCAGCAGGAGCAGCTGAGGGAGCTGGTGGGGGGGGCTCAGCCTGGAGAAAAGGAGGCTCAGGGGGAGCTCCAGGGGGACAGGAGGTGACACCAGGTGGGGGTCGGGCTCTGCTCCCAGGGAACAGGGGACAGGATGAAATGGCCTCCAGCTGTGCCAGAGGAGGGTCAGGTGGGAATTTCCTTCCTGGAAAGGGCTGCCCAGCCCTGGCCCAGGGGTGGAGCCCCCATCTCTGGGAGGATTTTACAACCCCGTGGGTGTGGCACTTGGGGACAGGGGCAGGGGTGGCCTTGGCATCTGTTGATGGTTGGACTCCATGGTCTTGGAGGTCTTTTCCAACCTAAATGATCCTGTGATTCCTTAAGGAAGGAATGAGCCTTGGGGCTTCCCCTAGTTCTCAAACTCAGATTGATTTAAGATCCCTGTAATTAACCTGCCCTCAAAATGGGATTGTCCCCTTGGAACAGGCCCTGGAGCCAGGCAGGAGCAAAACCCAGAGGGAAGAGGAACCCCAGGAAAGGCTGCCAGGGGCTGGTGGTGGAGGAGCTGCAGCCACTCTGAGGTGTCCCAGGGATTTGGGAACAGCAGGAGCACAGGGCAGTGCCTCACCTCGTGGATGAATCCATAATGCACCAGTTCTGTGGCCAAGTCCTTGGAGTTGTCAGCTGTGGGGACAAGGAACGGGAGAACAGGAATGCTGGTGCAGCTCTCGGAGCTCCTGGAAGAGCCTCTCCCAGCGTGGAGCACAAGGAACTGCTCATCCCAGGGGAACAGGGCACGGAGCTGGGCAGGGACCTCATTCCCATCCTCCCAAAACACAGCTCTGGGCGACATTTCCCTTGGGGAGTTTTTGTTTGGCAGGGAAAGCACCAGGCCAGGGGCTGCCATGGAAACCACGAGGGGCTGGAAAAGCAGCAGCTCCCAGGACCATTCCCAAGCTTTCTGTGGGAGTTTTGGCTGTGGGGCAGCCCAGGGACTCTGGCTGCACGGCCTCCAGAGGCTCCTGATCTTCTGGGAAGGGCCCTGGACCTGCTCCTTTCCCCGGGGCTCCCTCAGAGGAGGGCCCACCTTCCCTCTGGAAAGGGATCGTGGAGGCTGTACCAGTGCTGGGAATGAGGGAAGAGTTCCCTGCTGTGACCCCGGGAACTGCCCACCGTGGGTCCTGGGGGGAAATGCAGGTCTGGATTGGCCACTGGATCCACTGGATTGGCCACTCCCTGCCCTCCCAACTCTCACTTCATGTGCAGGTTACTCCCACGTGCCAGAGGGAAGGGAAGGGAAAGGAATAAGGAAAGGAAAAAGGAAAGGAAAAAGGAGAGGAGAGCTGGCCACAAACACACTCGGTGTCCAACACACCCTGAGCCTAATCCCAACAAGGCCACGGGGATTCCCCCCCATCCCCACCCCACATTCCCTCCACAGGGATCCCCCCATCCCCACCCCACATTCCCTGTCCCTGAGCTCACTGGGCAGGAGGTCGTAGCTGAGCTGCCGGTGCAGCTTGTCCTCCAGGATGAGCAGGAGTGTGAGCTGTGGAGAGAGGAGAGAGCCCTTCACATCCCAGGAGAGCCCTTCCCAGCCCAGGAGAGCCCTTCCCAGCCCAGGAGAGCCCTTCCCAGCCCAGGAGAGCCCTTCCCAGCCCGACCCCTCCAGGAGGGACACAGGAGCTGAGGGGGTTGGTGGCTTTGTGCTTGTTATCCAGGGACAGGAGTGAGGGCTCCGGGTGCAGGAACATTCCAAGCCAGGTTTCCCAGTCAGATATCCTGGTCCCATTTCCCAGTCTGATTTCCTGGGCCTGCCTCCCAGTCCCAGTCCCCAGTCAGATTTCCCAGTCAGACGTCCCAGATTCCTCAGTCCCCATTTCCCAGTCGCAATTCCCAGTCAGACATCCCAGTCCAGTTTCCCAGTGCCCATTTCCCAGTGCCCATTTGCTATTCCCATTTCCCATTCCCATTTCCCATTCCCATTCCCCATTCCCACGGGAGCAGGGCCCAGTCTCCCCCCCAGTGCCTCGAGCGGATCCGGAGCCGACACTCACGTGCCACTGGGACTTGTCCTCGTTGAGCTCCAGGTTGCACTGCATCTGCACCACCTGGGAGAGGGGAAACCGGGATCAGCCTGGACATGGCCCCCCCAGCTCCCTCTCACTGCTGTCACCGAGCATGACTTCAGAATTCCCACCGAATCCCCGTCATTCCAGCTGCCAGCCTGGCCATCCTCTGCTTCCCACGTTCCTGTGGGAACAGCCCCCTGTCCAGCCATGACCCCCCTGGAGAGGGACAGGAGGAATTTTCATCGGTGCCACCTGCTCTCCATGTCTCTCCCTGACGTCCAGGGAGCCGTTGGGTGGGAAGGGACACCAGGGGTGGGTGGGAAGGGACACCAGGGGGGTCTCTGGTCCCAGGCCCTGCTCCAAGCAAGGCCAGCAGTGAATCCAGCCCAGGCTGCTCCTCCTCTGCCCTGCTGGTTTAAATCCTCCAGGGAGATCCCCTGTTCCTGACCTCCCACTGTTCCAGCACAGTGACAAAATGCCCCTTGGATCCCCCCAGGGTCCGTGTCCCAGCACTCCCAGAGCAGCCACAGGCTCTGCACAGCTGCTCCTTCGGGATTTACAGCTTGTCCAGCTGCAAATGGACAAGTTTTCACGGAGCCTGAGATTCCTGGTCCTTGTCAAACTGAGAAGGACCGGTGGGACACCCTGGCCAGGCAAGTGAGGCACCTGCAGAGCTGCCCCCGGGGCACTGGCTGGAAAAGCAGTTTGTATCCCACGGGAAAGGGACCACACGGTTCCCATGCCCAGTCCTGACGTGTCCCATTGCTCCCCCCGGCTCCCAAGGACCCCAAGCCCTGAGCAGGGGGACAAAGGCCCAGGGAAGTGCCCTGGGAGCTGGTTCCCAGCAGAACCAGGATGGGCTGGCGCTGCTGGACTCTGGAAGGGAGGAATCCCACGGGATCTGATCCAACCTAAACCTTCCCTGACACAACCTGAGGCCATAACCCCTGCAATGACCTCCAGGGTCGTATCCCCAAGGGGGGCCAGAGCCTGGTGGCACCTCTGGGTGCCACTGCAGTGCCAGTGTCACCAAGGATGGCACTGCAGCCCCCCCACCCCCGTGAGGGGCAGGGATGGGGGTGTGAGCAGGGAAGGCAGAGCCGAAGGGCTGGGGGCAGAGGGTCCTGCTCCAGAGGGTCCTGGGGGGAATGGAGAGCAGGAACTCCAGCCCGTGGCAGCCCTGGGGCTCCCCCAGCTCTCCCCTGGGCCACGGATAACGGGATAACAGGGGAGCAGTTCCTGCAGCTGTCGGGATGGAGCTCCCTGTTCCCAGTCTGACCTGGCTCCGGCCTTACCTTCCTGGTCTCCACGTCAAAGGGCTCTGGGGTGGGAGTCTTGGCTTTCTGGGGGTCCTCCTGGGGCTGGGAGAGCACACGGGGGAGGGCGTGGGGTCTGGAGACGGCGAAGTTCATCAGGGGGTAAATGCCATTCCTGGGGCAGACACAGGGGGGACAGAGCTGAGCCCTGTCCTGGCAGAGGCCCTGGAAGGCCACGGAGCAGGGATGGGCAGCACGGGCACACCACGGAGGGGACAGCACACTGAGCACCTCTGAGGGAGGGGACAGACACTCCCTGGGTGCCCATCCTGGCTCCAGGCTCCGGGGGAGTGAGGGCAGAGCTGGGAGCAGAGATGGGAATGGAACT
>NW_020957279.1:0-3930 GCF_003031625.1 Empidonax traillii | reverse complement strand
GGATCTCCAGGCTGGAAAAACAGCCCTGGCACTGGGATCTCCAGGCTGGAAGCAGGGCTCTGGCACTGGGATCTCCAGGTTGGAAAAACAGCCCTGGCACTGGGATCTCCAGGTTGGAAAAACAGCCCTGGCACTGGGATCTCCAGGCTGGAAAAACAGCCCTGGCACTGGGATCTCCAGGCTGGAAGCACAGCCCTGGCACTGGGATCTCCAGGCTGGAAGCAGGGCCCTGGCACTGGGATCTCCAGGTTGGAAAAACAGCCCTGGCACTGGGATCTCCAGGCTGGAAAAACAGCCCTGGCACTGGGATCTCCAGGCTGGAAGCACAGCCCGGGCTCCCAGCCATGGGATCTCCCCCATCCTCACCTCCACTGCGCTCCAGGCCGCCCCTCCCTGCGGATCTCAGCCATCACCATGTTCAGGTCCAGCTCCTTTATCTTCTCCTCCACCACATTCTCCGGCATCAGATCTGGGGCAGAGGAAGGGCCAGGGAGGGGGGTGGGTTGGGGTGTGCTGTGAGGTGGGAGCTGCTCCCCAGCCCCTGGCTCTGTGGGATGAGAGCCCCTGGGCACCCTGGAGGGTGATCCCAGCACTCACACTGGTGGTTGATGAAGCAGTGGGCCGCCAGGAGCTTCAGGGAGTGCACCTCGAAGAGCACGCGGTGGAAGAGCAGGTTGTGGGCGGTCGGGCGCTTGTCGGGGTTCAGGGTCAGGCAGGACAGGATGAACTCCTGTCAGGGATTGCAGAGCCAGAAGGTCCCCCCTGAGCCTCCTTTTCTCCAGTCTGGCCCCCACCCCCCAGCTCCCTCAGCCCCTCCTGCTGCTCCAGCCCCTTCCCAGCTCCCTTCCCTTCCCTGGACAGGCTCCAGCCCCTCAGTGTCCTGTTCCTGGGGATCCCAAAGCTGCCCCCAGGATTTGGGATGCCCCAGCAGTGCCCAGCAAAGGCAGACAGCCTCTACCCTGGGCCCACACTGGGGCTGCTGCAATTTCCTGGGAAGCAGATCCAAGGGGGGGGTCTTTCCACAGTGGGAGCCCCAGGGCAGGGAGATCCAGGTGGGAGGAAGCCCAGGCAGAGGGTCCCCACTGAGCCCCATCCCTGAGCCAGGGGGGTGTCCCCAGATCGGACCCCTCAGAACCCCCCCCCGCCAGAGGCCCTCCCTGGGCCTCCTGCAAACACAGGACTGTGGGATCTGAGGGGGCAGGATTTTCTGTGGGATGCCTGAAGGAATTCTGAGATCAAAGCAGAGAATCTGGGGAACGTACCGAACTCATTATGGGATGTTTTGGAGATTGGTCAGAGGGAAGGGGGAAGGGGGAAGGGGGAGGTGGGTCAGAGCGGAAGATGGAGGAGGATCAAAGGTCATGGCTGGTCTGTGGGATCCGGGATGGGATTTACACCCAGGAGGGATTTGGGATAGGAATTATAACCAGGAGGGATGGAGGATGGAATTTACACCCAGGAGGGATTTGGGATGGGATTTACATCCAGGAAGGATGGAGGATGGGATTTATACCCAGGAGGGATTTGGGATGGGATTTACACCCAGGAAGGATGGAGGGTGGGAATTATAACCAGGAGGGATGGAGGATGCAACTTATACCCTGGAGGCATGGAGGATGGAATTTACACCCAGGAGGGATTTGGGATGGGATTTACATCCAGGAAGGATGGAGGATGGGATTTATACCCAGGAGGGATTCGGGATGGGATTTACACCCAGGAAGGATGGAGGATGGGAATTATAACCAGGAGGGATGGAGGATGCAATTTATACCCTGGAGGCATGGAGGATGGAATTTACACCCAGGAGGGATTTGGGATGGGATTTACGTCCAGGAAGGATGGAGGATGGGATTTATACCCAGGAGGGATTCGGGATGGGATTTACACCCAGGAGGGATTCAGGACAAGGAATTACCCCCAGGAGGGCTGCCCAGCCCCCAGCAGGGCCCCCAGGCCCTTCCAGCCGCACTCACCCTCATGTTGGGATCGTCCAGGGAATGCCGGGCCCTCACGATGGCCTCCTCCGACACCCGCGTGTCCCCGTTGGTCTGGATCTCCAGCACAGCCATCTGGGAGGGGCAGCAGATCCATGGGGGCTTCCCAAGGGACACCCCCGGGCGGGGCAGGCACAAGGGACAATCCCTGGACAAGGGACATCCCAGGACAAGGGACATCCCTGGGTAAGGGACACCCCAGGATAAGGGACATCCCAGGATAAGGGACACCCCCGGGGCAGGGCAGGGACAAGGGACACTCCCAGACAAGGGACAAGGGCCTGGAGCCTCCTGGGCAGCCCCTAGGCCATCACTCTCCCCCCAGAGCAGGGTCTCAGTGCCCATCCCTGTCCCACCTCCAGCGCACACATCCCGAAGGAGAAGATGTCCACGGCCGTCCCGTCCGTCTTCTCTGCAACAGGAGCCGGGACGTGTCAGGCTGGGAGCACCCAGGGCCTGGGCACCCCCCTGGGGACCCCCCACCCACCCTCACCCGGGGACTGGCCCCATTCTGGCTCTCCCCAGGGTTCCAGTGCTGCCACTGTGCTCCCCCCAGTGCTCCAGGGCCCCCATCCTGCCAGCCCCAGTGCCACTGTCCTGCTGTCCCCTATGTCCCACTGCCCCTGTCCTGCCGTGCCCAGCACCCCAGTGCCACCACCCTGCCATTCCCAGAGCCTCACCATCCCTGTCCTGCCATGCCCAGTGCCCTGATGACCCTGCTGTGCCACCTGTAGTGCCCAGTGCCACCACCCCGTCATTCCCAGTGTCCTGGCACCCCCATCTTGCTGTCCCCAGTGTCCCACCATCCCATCCTGCTGTCCCCACCGCTCTGGTGCCCCTGTCCTGCTGTGCCCACTGTCCCACCATTCCTGTCCTCTGTGCCCTCCCCTGCTCACGCCCTTCCCCCACCTCACACTTCCCTGACAAACCTTTCCCATTTATCCCGCCAAACCTGCCCAGAATCATTCCAGGAGGCGATCCAAGGGCACCCTGAGCTTTCCCATGGCCCAAAGGTCCTTTCCCCCTTTTCCCACGTACTCCTGGGTGTTCCTGAGCCCCGAGCTGCCCCTTCCAGAGCCACCCTTGGCCATGCTGGGATCCAGTTCCCGACCGGGGTCACTGAACCCCGACATTCCCACGGGCACAGCTTTGCCCCCATCACCCCCTCCCCCCTGTGCCTCCCCCCACCCCAGCCCCCATCCCAGCCCCCCACTCACGGCCATACTCCGGTGGGAAGAAGTGGAGATTCCGCAGCTCTTCCCTCTCGATCCTGATGGGGCTTCTCAGGTCGTCCGGGAGGGCTGGGGGGGAACGTGTTCAGTGGGAACTCTGGGGGGGGGGGGGGCTGTGTGTGCCCCTGCCCACCCACAGGGGCTCTGAGGGGGGGTCTGTGTGTGCCCCTGCCCACCCACAGGGGCTCTGAGGGGACAGGGGGTCCGTGCGTGTCCCACAGACTCCCCCACCGGACACCCCCCACTCCCACACAGGAGCAGAAATTCCCTGAGGGATGAAGATCCCCCCTGGCCCACAAAGCCCAGGACCACTCCCCGTGCCTGGTGCCTCAGTGGGGGGCTCAGGGGCCGGGGGGGTTGCCCCAGGGGCAGGGGGTGGCAGTGGGACACTCACCGTTGGCAAACACCCGGTGCCAAACTGCCGGAGCGCCGGTGATCCAGGAGGGACGGAGAGGGGGCACCAGGAGGAGAGAAGGGAACACCAAGGTTTGGGAGGGACCCCAGAGGGACCCCCCAAGCTCCAGGCACTCCTGCCCAGCTGGGACCCCCTCACCTGACCCCTGTCCCCACCCTGAGACCCCCTCACATGACCCCTGTCCCCATCCTGAGACCCCCTCACATGACCCCTGTCCCCACCCTGAGACCCCCTCACATGACCCCTGTCCCCATCCTGAGACCCCCTCACATGACCCCTGTCCCCA
>NW_020957278.1:88314-96888 GCF_003031625.1 Empidonax traillii | reverse complement strand
GATGTGGTGGCAGGTGCCTCTCTGCATCATTTCCCCTGTATTTTGGGAACGCTGTGAGCGGGGAAACACCGGGTTCAGCGGGTCAGCAAGAAAGAACAAGCTGCGTGCGAGCGCTCGGGGAGATTCACCTGGAGCCGAGCGGCCGGAGCTGCAGCTCCCGCTCCCAGGACTGTTTGTGTGTTCTCAAACGAAACAACCCATGGTGCTGCAAACTGGAATTCAGGTCTCCCCACTCCCAGGGGAGTGCCCCGATCCCAGGGCTGTGGAGTCATGCTCACTCTTGCCCTCTGGAGCTTCAGGTTTTGATTTTGTGGATTTTTTTTTTTTTAAATCATTGTTATTTATTTTTATTCCTTGCTGAGGAGTTTCTCCAGAATAAAGGGGAGGGGGGGGGGGAGCCCCTTTCCTCCTGGATTTGGAGGGATTTCTACATCAGAGGGAGCTGGGCTGGGGTTTCCCACATGCAGGGAATGCTCACTAATATTTCAGTTGTTAACTGGGAGGGGAGAGCAGGAATTTTGCCTCCTGCTGCTGCCTGTTATGGGAAGCTGCCAGTGGCCCACGGAGTGGGATGTGATGGGAACCCCTCCGGGCCTGGATTTGCTGGTGACGTGGTGCATTGGCCAGATGTGGCCTGAGCCCCTTCTGCACGTGTCCTGGTGCTTTTGGGCTGGGAATCCTCCCTGTAAGAACAGGTTTTCCGTGGATTGTGGTGCCCCTGGGGTGAGTCAGCAGGTGAGCCAGGGGGGGAGAGGGAACTCCTGCATGTCAGCGGCTGAATTTGGCCACGCAGCCCCTCGTGGGAGATTTATCCTGCTGATTTATCCTGGGCAGAGCTCTGGCAGCCTCCAAAGGCAGGGAAAAAGCCTTCAGAGAGGCCCTTTTGGAAAGCAAAGCCGGCAGGAAAAACCCCCTGAACGGGAAAGCTTCGATATCGCTGGGGACGAGGAGCGAGCAAAGGCTCCTCTCCCACAGCTCGCAGGGAGCTCGGCGCTCCCGCATTCCCGGGCTGCCCCTCTGGCTTTTTAACATCCTTTATAGCCCCTAAATCCCCCAGGAGCCGTCTCCTGACCCTGCCAGGCCCTGCAGGCCCCTGTGGAGAGGCGGAGGGTCCCCAGCTCCGGTTACGCTCCCCGCGTTCTAGTTCAGGTCTCAAGCGTTGAGTCGGTGCCTGTGGGCAAATCACTTCCACCTCTCTAAGATCTCTGGCTGTAAAACAAGGCTAATAACCCCAAATTACCTACCTGTGAGAATTAATGAGATCATACTCGCCGAGCCCTTTGAAGGCAGGAGGCATTACAGAAGCACCGGGGCATTATTACAGAGTGTGTTTTTAATACCCGTCTAGTTTCACTTACAAATTGGAGTTTTGCTCCCCTTTGGACTAAACGGCACTAATTAGACGTGGAGGGGAGGAAATAAATGTTTCCAGTGTTGCTCAGGCTGGAAACCAGTTAATTTCAGGGTTCTTGGGTTTAATTGCGTCTGAAAAGACGTGGGGAAAATGGGTAATGAGCTGAGAACGCTTTAACTTGGGGTTTATTGTTCCCTGAACTCCTGCTCCTGCTAAGGCACAAAACGCCAGTAAAATAGGGGAGAACTGGAGGGGGTTTTCTGTTGTTGTTGGTTGTTTGTTGGGGAATGTGGAGGTAAAATAATTCTTATTATTCCGTGTAATGTCTCATTCCTCCTCCTCCTCCCAAAATCTCTGGGCACTTCCCGAAGGCGGGGGCAGAGCTCCCCTCCTTTGGCAAAGGGGGGAACAAAAAGAACGAGGAGGAGGTTGTGGGGTGTGCTCAGGATTACGTGAGAAACACGTGGCAATTTAGGAAAACAGGTGGAAAACCCTCTGTGGACCCTCACTCAGCTGCAGAGGCTTTTCTTCTTTTCCTTTGAGCCAATTCCACTCAGTTTAAGCTCGTTTTGGCTTAGTGGGTTTAAAGGGAAGGTTTGTTGGGCTGTCCCAGCACAGGGAGGACGTGGAGCTGTTGGAGGGAGCCCAGAGGAGGCACAGTGTAAAATAAACGTAAAAAAATTATCATTATTATTAGTATTAAAATAAGGAAACAAAGCTGCAAGCTGGAAAACAGAAGTTCCTCTGTTGTTGCCCCTCTGCCAAGTGTAGGAGTGCCCATGTGGGGGTTTGTTTTCTAGGAAAAAAAGGGAAATATCCTCCACAAATCTGAAAGGAAATTTAAAGACAGGAAAAGGGGGCATTTTCTCCTCCCCTCTCACTTCCTGATCAGGAAGATTTTAGTCAGGAAGAATTTCCTCCTGGAAAGGGTGGTCAGGCATTGGAAAGGGGCTGCCCAGGCAGGTGGTGGATTCCCATCCCTGGAGGTGTCCAGGGAATACTGGACATGGTCATGGTCTGGTTGGCAAGGTTGGACGATGATCTTGGAGGTCTTTTCCAACCTCAGTAATTCTGTGTGATTTTGTCCAGCTCCACTCCTTCTCTGAAGAGCTTCCACCAGGAATATTGGTCCCTAATTTTGTCCTCCATGCCCTGATCAGGGACCTGAGCTCTTTCTCCCCTGAGAGGAGTCAAAAAATACTTTTCCCCAGAATTTCTGGCTGGCTCACGATCACAATGCACAGCTTTGGAGAGAATCTTGTCTCCTGTCTCGCCGGGAATCTTCTGCTAAAAACTTAATTGCAGAGAATTAGGGGTGAATTGGCTGGATTTGCACAGAATTAACCCAGCAAAGTCTTGCTCAGTGGCTGTGGGTTGGAGACCTCCTGAAAAAGTGTCACCTGGAATCACCTGGAATAATCTGAGCCCTCATTTTGAGTGACACAGAATTAATTCCCTGGGGGTGACACTGAGCTCATTATGATTTTAGGAGTCTGATTTGTGTTGGGGGCCGTTGGGAAAGACAATTCCTGAGAGGCTGTGATGGATCACACTGCTGTGTCCATGCCTGGGCACTGGACTCCCCTCTGGTTTAGCTATCAGGAAAAAAAGGCATTTTCAGGGAGTAGGAGTCAGGTTTTCACCCCCCAGAGCAATGGATTCCTAGGAAACATCTCTGAGTGTTTAAGTGACCCACAGCAGGGAGGTTTCTGGGGTTATTTTTGTTTGCTGGGAACAAAGGAGCACATTGCAAAACCCCAAGAAAAACTGTCCATCCCAATCACTGGAAACCGTTCCTGGGCCTGGAAAGGGTGCTGTGGAATTCCATGGCTTTCTGCTCTCCTGAAATCCTCGAAACAACCCTGACTGAAGAGGCTGTGGGAGGAAATGTCTTGGCTTTTCCACCCCTTCATCCCTGGGGAGTGGAATTAGGAATTAGGGCTGAGGGTTGGACTGGATGGTCCTTGGGGGTCCCTTCCAGCTCAGCACGTTCTGAGATTCTGGGATTCTGGGAATCTCATTTTTGGCCCAATTTGCAGCTGCCTGGGAGCTGCTGGGAGCAGAGGATTGGGCTGGTTGTGAAAACATAAAGAAGAGAAGTTTTTAGGCCAATTTTTTTTTTTTTTTTGAATTTGGAGACCCAGGAGATTTGGGATTTATGTTCAGCTCTCCCCAGACTTGCTGTGTGACCAGAGTGTGTTTCTCACCTGTGGAGGGGGATCCTGGAATGGTTTGGGTTGGGAGGGACCTCAAAGCCCATCTCATCCCACCCCCTGCCATGGGCAGGGACACCTCCCACTCTCCCAGGTTACTCCAAGCCCCGTCCAACCTGGCCTTGGACACTTCCAGGGATGGGGCATCGTGCCCTAAACAGGATTTGCACAGAAATGAGGGAAAATGAAGGTGACTTCAGCTCATGGTTTTCTCCTTTTGTCCTTTCCTTGGTGTGTCCCCTTTGAGGTGGGGGATCCCAGCTTTGCTCACCTGGGACAGGTGGGACTGGAGAGTTCTGGTTACTGGTGGCCCTTCCTGGAGGGACAGGAGACGCTGCCTTTGCTACCCCCAGCTGTCCCTTGCTGCTGGGGTGGCTTTAAGGGCTCCTAAACCTCGGCTGTTTTATGACCTGATGCTCAATCTCAGCTCAAACCTTTGCTCATTTCTAATTGAAAACTCTGCAGAGGTTCAGGAGCATCTCAAACCCATCTCAGCTCCCTGGGTGGGGGGGACTGTGGGCAGAGAGTGGGAACTGTAACTTTGTCAGGATTTTCCTGATAGAAAAAAAGCTGCTCTGTCAGGATGAATTTTATGCTTTGGATTGTTTCACAAATGTATTTGGGTTTTAAGGCTCCTGGAGTAGTTTCTGGTGAGAGATTAAACAGGATGTCCAGCCTGGAGAAGAGAAGGCTCCAGGGAGAGCTGAGAGCCCCTGGCAGGGCCTAAAGGGGCTCCAGGAGAGCTGGAGAGGGACTGGGGACAAGGTGTGGAGGGACAGGACACAGGGAATGGCTTCTCGCTGGAGAAGCAGAGATTTGGGTGGGATATTGGGAAGGAATTGCTTGTTGTGAGGGTGGGGAGGCCCTGGAATGAATTTCCCAGAGAAGCTGTGGCTGCCCCTGGATCCCTGAAAGTGTCCAAGGCCAGGCTGGAGCAACCTGGGCTGGTGGAAAGTGTCCCTGCCCGTGGCAGGGGTTGGCACTGGATGATCCTTAAGGTCCCTTTCCAACCCAACCCATCCCATGATCCCCAAATTCTGGTCTCCCGAGAGCAGAGCAATTAACTCTGGGACATTCTGGCAGCCTGGGCGCTTCCAAAAGGGTGACATCAACCTTCTCCTCGTCCTTTGAAAGCCAGGGGAGGGAGCAGAGCCCTCGGGCAGCGCCGGGGGTGGGAGCCGGGCAGCCCCCGCGGCGTCGGTACCATGGACAGCGCTGGGGACGGTCCCTCCTCGTCCCGCGGCTGAGGGTGGGACATCGTCCCCCCTCTGCCCCCTGCCTTCAGCTTTTCGGGTGTTTTCTCGCAGCAGCAGCTTTTCCTTGATGGAAACACCCCTAAAATAGCCCCTGGATGTGGTGCCTGCGTGCTGGACTTTGCCACGTGTGGAGTTGTCCACCTGCCTTTTAAGGAAATAGGAGTTTTCCCCTCAAAAAAAAAAAAAAAAAAAAAAAAGCAGAGAATTTGGCTTCTTAAAATCTGTCTCTGACCCCCCCCTATGGATCAGTGTCCTGTAGCACTGCAGAGAGCTGGAATACCAGGAAGGAAAATGTACAATAACAGATGTTTCTGGGAAAGGGGATTTTACTCTGTGAGGGTGGGGAGGTACTGGAACAGATTCTCCAGAGAAGCTGTGGCTGCCCCTGGATCCCTGGAAGTGTCCAAGGCCAGGTTGGAGCACCCTGGGCTAGTGGAAGATGTCCCTGCCCGTGGCAGAGGGTGAATTGGATGGGCTTTAAAGTCCCTTCCAATCCAAACTGTCCCACCATTCCATGACTGGTTCCTGGGGTGGGAATCTCTGAGGATTTCCCACTCCAAAGGGTCTGCTGTGGCTCTAAGGGGTCAAGGGCAGGTCATGGAGCTTGTGCTGGAAGCAGAGGGATTTTCCCTTCCGTGGCATCCCCTCTTTCCCCCTGAGGAAGGAGCGCTGAGGGAAGATTAGAAACATCTTGCATGTTAAGCACCTGTAATTTAATGTCTAAGAGAAGAAGACTCACCTTTGAGCCTGGGGAGCAGAGCAGGGCCCAGCCAAGCGGCTGGAGATGGTAATCGGGCTCAGAGGAGAACACGAAAGAGCTTAAACTGCAAAAGGGAGGTGTAATTGCAAAACCTCAGGTGAGAAACCCCCCTCCAAGCACTGCTGTGCTCCTCCTGGGGTCGGGACAGCCGTGCTGAGTGCAGGGAATTGAGGACATCAAAGCAGCAGCTCTAATAACACCTGAGGAACCCGTCCAGCCATCTCAGAAACACCACAGGTCCAGAAGGGGTGCCAGGGCCTCCTGCAGCCAGCTCAGCTGTGAGAATCGCCCAGATTCCCGCTGTTCCTGGGGAATTTTGGGATGGAGATGCTTGAGGAGTTGTGCTTCAAACACCAGCTGGGTGGTTCTCTGTGGGTGCTTCCCGGTGTGGGTGGATTTGTCTCCCACTTGCAGCAAACAGGAATAAAACCCCCTGGGGGCTGATGCTTTGCTGTGGCCAAATCCTGGTCCTGGCCAGGACAGCCTTGTCTGCAGCATTAGTCAGTGTGGAGCTCTGGTTCCAAGGCCAGAGCTGGATGGACAAGGTGATCCTGGGGGTGGTTTTTCTGGGATGTTGTCAGGGAAGTGATTCAGGCACTGGAAGGACTTGGAATCGTGGAATGGTTTGGGTTGGAAGAGACTTCAAAGATTATCTTGTTTCATCCCCCTGCCACGGGCAGGGACACCTTCCACCAGCCCAGGGTGCTCCAACCTGACCTTGGACACTTCCAGGGATCCAGGGGCAGCCACAGCTTCTCTGCCCAACCTGTGCCAGGGCCTTCCCACCCTGCCAGCCAGCAATTCCTCCCCAATATCCCACTTATCCCTGTCCTGTGTCAGTTTGAAGCCATTGGCCCTTGTCCTGTCCCTAATTCCTGATGAAGAGCCCCTCTCCAGCTTCCCTGTAGGCCCCTTCAGACACTGCAAGAACATCATCAAACATCTCATCTGTATTTCAGAAGTGTCTGGAGGTTCCATCAAAGATCCTGGGGAAGGTTCCAGTTCTTCTGGTGAAAGGTGTCCCTGCCCATGACAGGGGGTTGGGATGGGATGGGACGGGATGATCTTTCAGGTCCCTTCCATCCCAAACCATTCCATGGTTCTCTGATCATCGTGCTCAGGGCTGTACAAACACTGCTTGTTGGGAGATGTTTGTATTCCATGGAAGGAGCTGGATTATGGATTCCCCTTTCTCCCTTGGGAAGTGACTCAGGCTTTGCATTATCCAGGGCTTTTCAAACTGAGGGATGGAGGAGTTTGTAGCGTTTGGGAAGAGTGAGTTGGATAGCACAGTGCTGTAATCCAGAGGCAGGACCCTCTGGATTGGGACAGCCAGAGCTGCTCAGGTTTCCTGAGCCCTGCACTGGGAAAAGGTGGTCCTGGGAGGGAATTTCTCCCCATGTTTGACACCAGGTGTGAGAGGGGACGTTGTGATCTTGGGAAGGCCGAGTTCTTGAGTTCTTCTACCCCTTTGGAGCTGAGGGAACTGGCAGGGACTGCCTCTCACCTGCAGGGAGAATTTCTGTGGAAGACCCTTGGCCAGTGAGATCTGGGGCCTGCCATGGTTGGGCTCCACCCCACGTAAGGATCTCCCACCAAATCATCACTGATGAGTCTGCCAGTATCTCCCAATCCCTTGGCTGCTCCTCCTCAGTGCCAGAGCCTTCCCTGGGTACCACCAACCCTGGGTTGTCCCCAGGTGCTGCCCTGGATGAGGCAACGTCCTCTGCGGCCCCGGGGCCTCGGTGGGACCTTGGGGACAGGCTCGCTGCACGCCCGGGCAAGCCACCCAAAAACTCTCCTCTCCCTGCGAGTTTCCCACAGCCCAAGAAATTCCTGACAGGGGCCACACCTGCCTCTGAACTTGTTTAACACCGGCCCCGAAACGGGCGAAGCCGATAGGGACTGGAATCCGCTGGAAAACACGGAGCCCAACCCAGCGGGAACATCTCCACATCTCCACCCCGGGCAAAACTTTCCCTCTGCAGAGGAGGTGACAAATGTCAACTGCAACTGCTCCCGCCCTGGGGAAGGGAGGTATCCCACTGAGAATCCCAGGGCTGCCACGGAGGAACACCAAGGGTCAGGATCATCCCTCGGCAGAGCCGGGGCCGGGCTCTGAAGCCCCTCTGAAATCCCTGGGTGGGTTTTGACACTCGTGTTCTCCTGGAAAACAAACCCACCCCCTTTTTGGTTCTCGCTTTGGAACGAGTTTTTCCAGGTCTGGAAGTGTCCCAAGCGAGAAGGGAGGGTGTAAAAACAATGAGATCTCAGCCGCTTAAGAAGATTCATGGGAACACCTCTGGGAGGGTTTGGTGCCATCGATCCCGAGGCTGAAAACAAAACCTTCGGCTTTGAACCAAACCCCCCGAAATTTAGGGCGGTAAAAAGGAAGGAAACCGAGCTGAGAATTTTTAGGGCGCAAATATTCCCGTCTAAAAATGGTTTTAGCCCAGGTCAAACCTTGGATCAATAACACTGGTGATGACGGGTTCGAAATTTGAAACAGCTTCAGGTGGAGAATAAAATGAAATAATTTAGACTTTTCTTGATGCCTTTTCCAAAAAAACCTTCTTCTTGCTTAATTTTTGGGTGGTAATTTTTTTACATTACTTTAGTTTATTTAGATTAAGTATTTTTTTAGGTTAATTTAGATAAGGTTTTTTTAGATTAATTTTTCGGTGGTAATTTTTTTAGATTAAATTTTCAGTGATTTTTTTTAGATTAATTTTTCAGTGGTAAATGTTTAGATTAATTTTTCATTGGCAAATTTTTAGATTGATTTTTTGGTGGGTTTTTTTTTTTTTTTAGATTAATTTTTGGGTAGTAATTTTTTTAGGTTAATTTTTCAGTGGTGTTTCTTTTAGATCAGTTTTTCAGTGGTGTTCTTTTAGATAAATTTTTCCCTGGTAATTTTTCTTTGATTAATTCTTGGGTGGTAATTTTTTTAGATCAGTTTTTCAGTGGTAAATTTTTAGAATAATTTTTCAG
>NW_020957278.1:80840-87350 GCF_003031625.1 Empidonax traillii | reverse complement strand
TTGTTGTTGTTGTTGTTTTTTTAATATTCTCCTTATTTACCTAAATAAGAGAGAGAAAACTTGTCTTGTTTTCCCTGTCAGGTCTCTCGGGACTTTTCCCTCCCTTCCCCTCTTTCAGCCCCTCCTTGCACATCGTGGTGGCAGCACCGGCTGCTGCTTTATTTGTCCTGGACACAGAAATTCCCAGCCCAGCCCAAACTTGTCCAAGGTCTATTTTAGTCTCCTGTGTGACACCAAAACAGGTGTAAAACGCCTGGAGTCAGCAGAGGTGGGAGAGGGGAATGGAGGGGACAACTGGGGCTGCTGCAGGGAGTGACAGGACAAGGGGAATGGCTTCTAGTTAGATTTTAGGAAGGAATTGGTGGCTGTGAGGGTGGGCAGGCCCTGGCACAGGTTGGGCAGAGAAGCTGTGGCTGCCCCTGGATCCCTGGAAGTGTCCAAGGCCAGGTTGGATGGGGCCTGGAGCAACCTGGGCTAGTGGAGGGTGTCTCTTCCCGTGGGAACAAGATGATCTTTAAGGCCCTTTCCAACCCAAACCATTCCACGATGATTCTCTTCTTACACCCTGGTCCCTCTGCAAGCTCTCCCTCGGGATTCCTTGTGCTCCTGATTGCCAGGAACTGGGAGAATTCACCGAGGGGATGTTTGTCGTCCGCTTGTCCTGCACCATCTTTTCTTAGTTTGGAGGAACCTTTTATTCTGATTTAACCACTGGAAAAAAAGGAGCTGGAGTTTTCCTGGTGACTCAGGGACGAGTGGCCACGGCAGGGAATGGGGCAGTTCTTCATCCTGCATTCACACAGATCTTCAGGTACTTGGGATGGGGGCAGAACTCTCAGTGCTGGACTTCCCTGTCTCACTTCATCCTTTGGCAAAGGTTTCCCTCCATGGTTCTCCAGCTGGATTTTCCACCTCCTTCTCCCTTGGTGAGCTGCAGGATGGCTTTGGGGAGTTCCATCCGGGCCTTTGCCCCGGTTGGATTCTCCTCCCGCCCACCCGTGGATGTGCAAGTGAAACTCTCCCTGCCTTTTGGCCCAGGGCCATGTGAAACCACGGGGTGGAAAACAGCAGGAAACTCCCTCCTGGAATCCCATGGGAACCACGGGGAGCACCCGTGGGGGTGGGACCCAGAGGTGCAGGACGACCCCGGAGATGTGGAGGGAGGATTTGCCACCTCGGTTTTTGTGGGATGGGGAGTTTTAGGGAAACAGTAAGGCCTGAGCCCGAGCCCAGCTGTGAGGGCAGGTTGGGGGGTCACCTCTGGGGCTGCCTGTGCTGGGCTGAGTCACATCAGCAGGTGAGGGATCACAGGGAGATGGGAATCTCTCCCTCCCCCTCCCCGCAGCTGGATCAGGAGTGCGTCACTGCAGACTCCCCTGCAGGGCAATGACTTAGGCCTGAGCTTTGCCAGTCTCAGGTGAGTGATTAATCAAGGCCAAGCTCTTCTCTGAGACACAGGGAGGGGGATTTTGCCCGGGGTTGTCTAAGCAAGACCCCTGGAATTGCAGACTTAGTGTTTGGAGGAGCTGCTGCTCCAGGGGGCTCCTATTGCCCCACTCCAGGTGGAGAACATTCCATCTCACACCACCCTGGCTCTGGGGAAACCTCAGTCAGGTCCACCAGGCTCTTCTCCATGTCCTGGTGGTGCCCAGGGCAGCACAGGTAGCCACCCATCAGGAATATCATTCCATGAAAACACCAGAGAGGGATTTAGGGCCCTTTATCTGCACACACCCAGTGCCCTCTGCTCTTTGATGGACATGCTGTAGGATAAGCAGAGGGAGGGACTTGTAGAACTTAAACCAGATCTTGTCCATGAACCACCCCAGCCTAGCTGAGAAGGTCCCTGTACCACACAGAAGAGTTCTGCTTTGTTAAAACCCCCAGCTGAATCAGATTTAATCATTTTTGGACTGATCTGCATTGCTTTGCCACCATCCTTTGGAATTTAAATTAGCCCTGGCTCTGACTCACTTGTGTCTGAGATGTGTCTGAAACTGGGTTAGGCTGGGGGAGAGGTCATGGGGTTGCTTTCCCTCCTCCAGGGCAAGAATCTGGATCAGGGTTTAAATATCGACAACTTGGTGCTGGAATTGGGGCCCAGGGAGTAATCTGAGGTGTGAGAGCAAACAGGAATCCTGGTGGTGCTGGTGCAGAGGAGGAGGGGATGGAGCAGGGAAGAGAGGGAAGAGCTGAGAGAAACAGAATCATAAAATCATGGAACGGCTTGGGTGGGAAGAGACCTCAAGGATCATCTTGTTCCAAACAAAACACTGGACAAAACACTGGAAGTTGCTCAGAGGGGTGGTGGATGTCCCCTCCCTGGAATTGTCCAAGGCAAGGTTGGAAAGGGCCTGGAGCAGCCTGGGCTAGTGGAAGGTGTCCCTGCTCATTGCAGTGGGATTGGACAAGATGAACTTTAAAGATCCTTCACACCCCAAACTGTTCCATGATTCTGTGCCCAGGACTAATGGATTAAAGCTCTGCCTCCTTCAGGAGCTGCACAAACTCTCCTGGGGTTATTGAATCCCGCCTGGAGATCAGACACCTCCCTGGACATGACCTGCACTTTCCAGGGCTTCTTTCCTTCAAGGTCCTCTTGGCCTTCAGAGCCAGCTGTGCTGCTGGAGGAGGTGGCATTAGGGATAAAGGGCTCCTGGGTCACCTCCTGCAGCCTCAGGAGGGGCCTGGCCAGGCAGGAATGCAGGTTGGGAGAGTCCTGTGGAGTCTGGGAAGGCACCAGACACCCCCAGTAATTAGAGAAGGCTGGAGGTGGAAGCAGCCAGGGCAAGCAAATGTTGAGGTATGCTCAGGGTCAGAGAGGAGACAGTGGGACAAAGTTCCTTCCTTGGGCAAAATGCCACTGGCAGGGCACTCTGGGGGTTTTCATCCCTGTCATAAAGCTCTTTTTTTCCCCTTTAAACAACTGTTTGTCCTGATGATGGCACCCTGCACGTCTCTGCTCTGCTCCCCCTGTGGTGCCTCTGCAGGGAGTGAATAAACAGGGCTGAGATGGATTTGGGATTTGGAGAATCAGGGAATGGTTTGAGTTGGAAGGGAAGTTAAAGCTCGTCTTGTTCCACCCCCTGCCATGGGCAGGGACACCTTCCACAAGCCCAGGTTACTCCAGCTTGGCCTTGGACACTTCCAGGGATCCAGGGGCAGCCACAGCTTCTCTGGGCACCCTGTGCCAGGGCCTGCCCACCCTTATGATCAAAAATTTCTTCCCAATATCTCACCTAAACCTTCCCTCCTTCAGCTTAAGGAGATTCCCCTCGTCCTGTCACTCCATGCCCTCCTGAAACATCCCTCTTTTGACCCCCCTGTAGGCCCTGAAGGGGCTCTGAGATCCCCCCTTGCAGCAGAGACACATCCAAGGGGAGCAGGGAAGGTGGATGCTCCGGCAGAGCCAACCCTCAGCTCTGCTGATTTATGATGGCAGAGAGAAAATGCACCAAAGGGATCCCAATTTCATTTGTGGCTGGACGAGGAGGAGGGTGGAGGGGTCAGCCTGGGCTCTGGGCAGGCTGGTGCTTGTGATATGGGGGGCACGACCTGCTGGGGCTGGTGGTGCCAGCGAGTCTGGGTGGAGAACAAAGGGATGTGGCAGCACTCGCTGCTCTGCTGGGCTGGACCTGCCACAGACGCTGCTGAGCTGAGGCTGACTCGGCTCCAAGGCAGGAACTGGGGTGCTCCTTGGGGCTGCAGGCAGTGCAGGGGGTGAGCAGAAGGGTTGGAGGGGCAGAGCACCCATTGGTGGGGCAGGACTCAGCAGTGCCCTGGCAGCCAGGAGGGCAACCTGTCCTGGGGGGCATCAGGGAGGGGATTGTCCCGCTCTGCTCTGCCCTGGGGCGGCCTCACCTCAACATTGGGGCACTTTGGGGGGACACAATGGAAGATCTGAAGCTGTTCCAGTGTCCAAAGGAGGGCAGTGAAGGTGGGGAAGGGCCTCGATTTGCAGCCCTGTGAGGACTCTGAGGGCACTTGGTGTGTTCAGCTGGAGCAGAGGAGACTGAGGGGAGACCTCCCTGCAGTTCCAACTGCCTGGGCAGGGGCAGAGGAGGGGCAGGACTGAGCTCTGCTCTGGGGGGAGCAGGGACAGCCCCCAGGGAATGGCTGGAGCTGTGCCAGGGCAGGCTCAGGGTGGATCTCAGGGAAAGGTTCTTCCCCCAGAGGGTGGTTGGCACTGCCCAGGCTCCCCAGGGCAGTGGGCACAGCCCCAAGGCTGCCAGAGCTGCAGGAGGGTTGGGATGATCCTCTGGGGCACAGGGTGGGACTCTTGGGGCTGGGCCTGTGCAGGGCTGAGGGTTGGGCTGGCTGGTCCTTGGGGGTCCCTCCCAGCTCAGCATTTCTGGGACTGTCACTCTGTGCCGTGCCCAGGGTGCTGACAGGGGATGTGAGGGATGAGGATTTACAGCCCCCTCCCTGAGAAACTTATCCCTGCCTCTTGCACCGAGGACAGAACAGGTGGATCCAAGCTCTCAGTCCCTAAATCCACCTTTGGGTGCCTGCTGAGCACGGTTTCCCCGCGGAGAAGCAGTAGGAGGGTGGGCAGGTGAGAAGCAGCAGCAGGAGGGTGGGCCGGTGATGACCCGGCCGCAGGTGGCAGCTGAGATAAACAAGGCAATTAAACTTTTACTTTCCCCTTCCCTAAACGGAACCAGGAGCCGGGAAGGGGCAGGAATGCTCCCGGTTCCCGTCGGTCGAGGAGCTCGGGGGCCGGGGCTGTCACTGCAGTGCCACTGCTCGGCACTTCACACCCCTCACCTGCGGGGTGGATGAATATCCACCCGGCTCCTGGCACGCAGGGCTCGATGGCTCTTGTGATGTGGCCCGGGAGAGGGCGGGGAATCGGCAGCGGGGAGATGAACTGACAGAGATAACTGAGAGATAACAAATCCGATAGCGCGGCACCTCCGCCAGAGCAGGACCTGCATCAGAGCCCGGAGCCCGTGGCCTTCCAGCGCTCCTGTCCCTGATCCCGACCTCTGGAAGCACCTTGGCACAGTCCCACGGCCCTGGTGATGCCGCTGGCATGGGCTGGGATCTCGCTCAGGGCCCTTTCCAGCTCTCCCCCCGGGGCGCTGCAGCAATCACAGGGTCACGGAACGCTTCGGGTGGGAACGGACCTTTAGGATCGTTTATTCCACGGGCAGGGATCACCCTCTTGGCCGCTTGCAGGGATGGGGCAGCCACAGCCACGTGCCGTGGATCCATCGGGAAGGCTCCCTGGAGCAGTGTGGGAGGTGTTGGCTCATTGGGGTCACCTTGTCCTCTTGTTTTGGCGGTGACAGCAACCAGACCTCCTTTCTCCTGGGCTCCCAGGAGGCTCCTGCACTACCCACGCTGCTCAGGAGACATTTCTCACCCTGGGAGCACCCCGGTGCCAACCTTTTGGCCCCTCATTTGCACCCAGAAGGGTGTGGAGGCAGCAGAGCAGGTTTGGCCAGGGCAGGACCAGGAGCAGGAGAAGATGCAAATGGGCAGTGACAGAACAAAGGGCTGCTGGCGCCTGGCTGTGACCTGTCACAGCTCTGGTGGCTCCTCTGCCTGCTCTGGTGTGGCCGTGGAGGGGAATGGCTTCCCCAGGGTTAGGTGGGATACTGGGAAGGAATTGCTGGCTGGGAGGGTGGGCAGGCCCTGGCACAGGTTGGGCAGAGAAGCTGTGGCTGCCCCTGGATCCCTGGAAGTGTCCAAGGCCAGGCTGGAGCACCCTGGGCTGATGGAAGGTGTCCCTGCCCATGGTAGGAGGGTTGGAACTGCATGATCTTTAAGGTCCCCTCCAACCCAGACCATTCTGTGATTCCTCCAGTGCTGACACCCAGAAGTCCCAACAGCTGGAATCCCAACAGCTGTGCTGGCAGCTGATGATCCTCCTCAGTTGTTGGCTGTGGGAGCTGCAGGTACCCCAGCCTGAGGGAACAGCCACGAGCTCTGGGTGGAGGTGGAAAACCCCCTGGAAATGGTGAATTTTGACCTGAGAACTCCTTGAATTTCACTCCCACCCTACTCCCACAAGTTATCCCAGGACTTTTTTGAGCAGTATCATGGATGTTCCACCAGCTGGATGTCCCACCTCTTGCTTTCAGGGTGCCGTGGTGGAAATGGTACCTCTGGGTTTCCTTTCACTGCAGGGGGTAATTGGAGCTCCAAAGTGACTTTGGTGAAGCCCTTTAAACCCTCCCCCTCTCCCAGCTCTCCTCCAGCCCAAACCTGCTCTGCCTTGTTGGGAGGAACAAGCAGCAAAACCCTCCTTTTTCGTCAGGTTTCAACACATTTCTTATCGTCCTGGGGGAAGCTCATTAACCGCTTTTCTTTTTCTTTTTTTTTTTTTTTTTAATGAAAGATTATATTGGTTGAATCTCTGACTAATTTTTCTGGTTGCTGGAGCTGGGTAATAAATAGTCTGAGTGCTTATCTCAGTGACAGATGGCTTTGGTGTTGTAAGAGATTGTATCTCTGGGGTTCCTGCTGGAGCTCTCCCTGTCCCTGGGGGCATTCTGGAGCAAA
>NW_020957278.1:78481-80819 GCF_003031625.1 Empidonax traillii | reverse complement strand
GGTTCTTCCCCCAGAGGGTGGTTGGCACTGCCCAGGCTCCCCAGGGCAGTGGGCACAGCCCCAAGGCTGCCAGAGCTGCAGGAGGGTTGGGATGATCCTCTGGGGCACAGGGGGGGACTCTTGGGGCTGGGTCTGTGCAGGGCTGAGGGTTGGACTGGCTGGTCCTTGGGGGTCCCTTCCAGCTCAGCATTTCTGGGACTGTCACTCTGGGCCGTGCTCAGGGTGCTGACAGGGGATGTGAGGGATGAGGATTTACAGCCCCCTCCCTGAGAAACTTATCCCTGCCTCTTGCACCGAGGACAGAACAGGTGGATCCAAGCTCTCAGTCCCTAAATCCACCTTTGGGTGCCTGCTGAGCACGGTTTCCCCGCGGAGAAGCAGTAGGAGGGTGGGCAGGTGAGAAGCAGCAGCAGGAGGGTGGGCCGGCGATGACCCGGCCGCAGGTGGCAGCTGAGATAAACAAGGCAATTAAACTTTTACTTTCCCCTTCCCTAAACGGAACCAGGAGCCGGGAAGGGGCAGGAATGCTCCCGGTTCCCGTCGGTCGAGGAGCTCGGGGGCCGGGGCTGTCACTGCAGTGCCACTGCTCGGCACTTCACACCCCTCACCTGCGGGGTGGATCAACATCCACCCGGCTCCTGGCACGCAGGGCTCGATGGCTCTTTTGATGTGGCCCGGGAGAGGGCGGGGAATCGGCAGCGGGGAGATGAACTGACAGAGATAACTGAGAGATAACAAATCCGATAGCGCGGCACCTCCGCCAGAGCAGGACCTGCGTCAGAGCCCGGAGCCCGTGGCCTTCCAGCGCTCCTGTCCCTGATCCCGACCTCTGGAAGCACCTTGGCACAGTCCCACGGCCCTGGTGATGCCGCTGGCATGGGCTGGGATGTCGCTCAGGGCCCTTTCCAGCTCTCCCCCCGGGGCGCTGCAGCAATCACAGGGTCACGGAACGCTTCGGGTGGGAACGGACCTTTAGGATCGTTTATTCCACGGGCAGGGATCACCCTCTTGGCCGCTTGCAGGGATGGGGCAGCCACAGCCACGTGCCGTGGATCCATCGGGAAGGCTCCCTGGAGCAGTGTGGGAGGTGTTGGCTCATTGGGGTCACCTTGTCCTCTTGTTTTGGCGGTGACAGCAACCAGACCTCCTTTCTCCTGGGCTCCCAGGAGGCTCCTGCACCACCCACGCTGCTCAGGAGACGTTTCTCCCCCTGGGAGCACCCCGGTGCCAACCTTTTGGCCCCTCATTTGCACCCAGAAGGGTGTGGAGGCAGCAGAGCAGGTTTGGCCAGGGCAGGACCAGGAGCAGGAGAAGATGCAAATGGGCAGTGACAGAACAAAGGGCTGCTGGCGCCTGGCTGTGACCTGTCACAGCTCTGGTGGCTCCTCTGCCTGCTCTGGTGTGGCCGTGGAGGGGAATGGCTTCCCCAGGGTTAGGTGGGATACTGGGAAGGAATTGCTGGCTGGGAGGGTGGGGAGGCCCTGGCCCAGGTTGGGCAGAGAAGCTGTGGCTGCCCCTGGATCCCTGGAAGTGTCCAAGGCCAGGATGGAGCACCCTGGGCTATGGGAAGGTGTCCCTGCCCATGGCAGGAGGGTTGGAACTGCATGATCTTTAAGGTCCCCTCCAACTCAGACCATTCTGTGATTCCTCCAGTGCTGACACCCAGAAGTCCCAACAGCTGGAATCCCAACAGCTGTGCTGGCAGCTGATGATCCTCCTCAGTTGTTGGCTGTGGGAGCTGCAGGTACCCCAGCCTGAGGGAACAGCCACGAGCTCTGGGTGGAGGTGGAAAACCCCCTGGAAATGGTGAATTTTGACCTGAGAACTCCTTGAATTTCACTCCCACAAGTTATCCCAGGACTTTTTTGAGCAGTATCATGGATGTTCCACCAGCTGGATGTCCTACCTCTTGCTTTCAGGGTGCCGTGGTGGAAATGGTACCTCTGGGTTTCCTTTCACTGCAGGGGGTAATTGGAGCTCCAAAGTGACTTTGGTGAAGCCCTTTAAACCCTCCCTCTCTCCCAGCTCTCCTCCAGCCCAAACCTGCTCTGCCTTGTTGGGAGGAACAAGCAGCAAAACCCTCCTTTTTCGTCAGGTTTCAACACATTTCTTATCGTCCTGGGGGAAGCTCATTAACCGCTTTTCTTTTTTTTTTTTTTTTTTTTTAATGAAAGATTATATTGGTTGAATCTCTGACTAATTTTTCTGGTTGCTGGAGCTGGGTAATAAATAGTCTGAGTGCTTATCTCAGTGACAGATGGCTTTGGTGTTGTAAGAGATTGTATCTCTGGGGTTCCTGCTGGAGCTCTCCCTGTCCCTGGGGGCATTCTGGAGCAAA
>NW_020957278.1:69692-78282 GCF_003031625.1 Empidonax traillii | reverse complement strand
TTTTTTTAATGAAAGATTATATTGGTTGAATCTCTGACTAATTTTTCTGGTTGCTGGAGCTGGGTAATAAATAGTCTGAGTGCTTATCTCAGTGACAGATGGCTTTGGTGTTGTAAGAGATTGTATCTCTGGGGTTCCTGCTGGAGCTCTCCCTGTCCCTGGGGGCATTCTGGAGCAAAAGAAAAAAATTAAAAAGAAGGGGGAGAAAAAAAAAAAAAAGAAAAGACAACAAAAAGAGGGAAGGTGTTTATCTCAATGAGTTTGTAATGCCTACCTTAAAAAAAACAAAACAACAAAAACCCCAGAGCTGAACCAAATCTGCAGAGTAATTTATGGCTGCAGGTTCAGAGCCAAGGAATGCCCGTGCTGGGTGCTGATGGTTCCCAGAAATGTGTGTGCAGTTCTCCTGCTCTTGCTGGGAGTTTCAGAGTTGTGTCCTTGCTGGCCACCCTGGTGCTGCTGGGCTGGGTTTTGGAGGGAATTTTGGGGCAGTTGCCCCCCTGGAGGAGAGGGGATTGTTTTCTCTCTGACCTTGAGCTTTGCTCCCGTAGCTGTGGACAAGCCACAGCTAAAGTGGATGCTGGTTGTGTTCTGCCAGGGCAGGATCACCTGCTCTGGGCTCTGTCTGGATGGGGTGGGAAAACTGGGACTGTCCTGGAAGGACTGGGGATGAGACCACGCAGGTGTGACGTGGGCAGAGAGGGATGGGACAGGGAACAGTGTTGAGATTGGGATTAGATATTGGGAAGGGATTCCTGACTGGGAGGGTGGGGAGGCCCTGGCACAGGTTGGGCAGAGAAGCTGTGGCTGCCCCTGGATCCCTGGAAGTGTCCAAGGCCAGGTTGGAGCAACCTGGGCTAGTGGAAGGTGTCCCTGCCCATGGATCTTGTTCCACTTTCAGGTTCCTTCCAACCCAAACCAGTCCATGATTCCCTGCAAAGAACTTTTTGGGTGATACAATCTTTGCTTTCCTTCTCCTCAACACCTAAAAAGACTTTCAGTGTAACAGCTCAGAAGCCAATCAGAGCTTTGGGGGCCTCTGCTCTGGAAGGTTTTGGGGCTAATTTTGAAGGGACTTTTACAAGTGGCCATTTGAGGTGTTGGGACACAAAACAGCTTTGGGCTGTTTGGACCAGGAAAACCAGAGCTAAAAGGAAAGCTGGAGCAACTCAGGTGCTCCTGAACACCCCAGTCCCTCACCCAGTCCCACCTCTGGTGGGTCATTCCATACTGGGACCTGTTTAAATTCCCCACTCCCATCACTGGTGGATCAGTCCATACTGGGACCTGTTTAAATCCCCACTCCCTGTTTTCTGGCCAGGCTGTCTCCAGAACACACTGATCCTGTACGTTCTGGCCCTTCTCCAGGATACATTAATTCTCTCCCAGGTCTCTCTCAGGAATGTGCTCAGACCCGGGTGGTTCATCCCCACTGTCCTTGGGACCAGCTGGAAACCAGGGGAGTCTTTCCATCTCCTTCTCTCCTGTCTTTTCTTTCCAGATCCCTTCCCTGAGCTTTGTCCTGTTCACTTGAGCTCTGCCTGGAGTCCAGGATTCCTGCTCAGGTGGCTTTGGCAAACAGCTTTTTGGTTTTTCAGGGATTATTGCTTTAACCAACAATTAATTCCCCAATTTATTCAATTCAGGACTTGTTGCTGATCCTGCTGGAAAAATGGGCCATGATGGAGAGGAGAAGGTGGGAAAGGAGACTGGGAGGGGAAGGAGAAGGTGGAGAGATGAGAGTCACTTCTGGATACTCGACTGGCTGTTTTCCCAGACCCCCCCTTACACCTGAGGGGAAGGAAGGTGAGGTGCCCAAACTGTTGTCACCAAGTGGCCTGGAACTCCCCTATGGACACAAGGTGAGCTGTGGAGATGTTACAGCCAGGATGGATCCTCTGGGACCTTCTCAATGGACCCACAGTGATCCTGCTGCTGCCACCAGGAGTGGGACCCTTGTTGGCAAATACCTGAGGAGCTTCCCTGACCCTGAGGAAAATATGCCATGGTCAGTGTTTTGCTGTCTCTCTCCTGTTTGTGCCTCTCATTGCTGAGTTCTGCGACTTTTTATCTCTGGCAGGTCCCAGCTCGCCTTGGTCCCAGAGATTTTGGCCACCACGTGGCTCCCAGGCTCAGGAATAAATGAGTCCTGGGCTGGCCTGGGCTGGAGGAGTCCTGCCCCTCCTGCAGGGAGCTCCTGTGGAGGCAGGTCCTCCCCATGGCAGTGCCAGCATCTGTCTGCTGCCTGTGATTGATCCAGTCATGGTAAATGGGCTGGGGGGGACCCTCAGGGATTATCCTGGTTCTCCTGCTGCCCCAAGGCAGGATCAGCTCAGCGTAATCCACCTCTGACAGACGCCTCTCTAATCCTCCTCAGAAAAAAAGAGAAGGACAAGAACCATCCAGTGCTGGTGATTCCCTAGGAAATGCACTTCTTCTCCCTGCTGGAGCATTTCTAATCCAAATTTTTAATCCAAATCCCTTTTCCCTGGTGGAATCTGATCCACGTCAGCTTGCTCTGTCCCAAGAGGGTGTGAGGAGCAGCTTGTGGCAGGCCCATGCTGGTGGGACCTGTGCAGGAACAGCAAACCCCCAGGGATGACCTCACTGAACCTCCAGCTCCTGGCAGGGATGTGATGACTCTTCCAGAGTCAGCTTTTCTCCTTTTTTCCCCCCCTAAAAAGTGAGCAGTGGAGGGAGCCCATTGGTTGTCCCTCGTGCTGGTGTTTCCTCACCGCTCTTTGGGTGACAGGTGAAGTCATTTGAGATCCCATTTCTACTTGGAGGTGGCAGGGGAGTAAATCCCACCTGGTTTTGTGGGATGGGAAGCAGAGAGGAGGACACAGGGTCACTGCACTCACTAATGCTCAGTGTCAGAGGTCCCGTGTGCTCCTCATCCTGCCTCCCCCACCCCAACCCGCCCTTCTTATCCCTTCTTATCCTGCCCTTTTCCCGCTGGCAGCTGGGAGGAGAGGCTGAGAGGGTTGGGATTGCTCAGCCTGGAGAAGAGAAGGCTCCAGAGTGTCCTAATTGTGGCCTTCCTGTAGCTGAAGGAGCTACAAGAAAGACTTGGAGAGAGACTCTTTCCAAGGGTCTGCAGTGACAGGGAACAGGGAATGGCTTCCCACTGCCAGAGGGCAGGGGTAGATGGGATATTGGGAAGGAATTGCTGGCTGAGAGAGTTGGGAGGGGCTGGGATGGAATTCCCAGAGAAGCTGTGGCTGCTCCTGGATCCCTGGAAGTGTCCAAGGCCAGGTTGGAGCAGCCTGAGCTGGTGGAAGGTGCCCCTGCCGTTCCACTGGATCATCTTTAAGGTCCCTCCCCAGTCTATAATTCCACAATTCTTTGTCCTTGACAGCCTTTGGACCCTCACCCATCAAACACACAGAACTCAATGCCTGATTCATTTTTCCTCTGGATATGAGGAGGCTGAACCTGGAGCGACTCTTGCTTCCCTCCTGCAATCCCTCCCAGAACCAGGAATAACAAGTAGGAGTTTGATGTCGAATTAATTGGTGTATCTGATGTACGCTAAGTGTCTAAACTTGGAACTGAAACGTAGATTGACTCCAGCACAAGCAGAACAGGAGCTGGCCCTTTCCTCCTCCTCCGGGATGGCTGAGGAGCAGCAGGGCTGTTATTTCATCCCCACTGTCACCGACATTCCTGGCACCGGCAAAAAAAAAAGGCAGCTCCTTCTGCAGAAACCATCCTACTCCTCTTTGTTTTTCCTCCCCGAGATGCGGAGGGTGGCTGGGGATCCAAAAGTCTGCAAACGAGGCGAGAGCTGCAGCTTCTGAAGGCGAAAAAGAACCCCCCACCCCTCCCTCGGACAACCCCGAGGAGACTTTCCAAGAGCAACCCCAAATTCTCGCGCGGAGGAACCCCCCGCAAACGGGGGCGTTTTGAGGTCGATCCCGACCTCTCCCGGGACCAAAGCCGTCTCATCCAATTAAACCCACGTGGTGCGGACACGTGGAAAAAGCCTTCCAGGCCGAGTTGGGTGTGCGTGGATGGCTGGGAAGGCGCAGGAAACATCCAGCTCATGAAACGAGAGTTCTGTGAGTTCCCGGTCCGCCTTCCAGACTGCCCTGACAAACAGGAGGGCTTCTGGCTCTCGTTCAGGAAAGGACCGAGCCCGTGCTTATTTTTAAACCTCTCCTTAGTTCCTCCTCGCACATCTGGAGGAGCAAAACCTGACACGTTGAATAATTAACCCAGGGCTCGAAGCTGGCGAGGGGAAAAAAACCTCCCGGGCTAAAAATAGAGAACTGGGAATACGCGGGGTGGAAATCGGAGCGTGTTCTCTGACGGGTCGTAAAGAAAGGAGGCAGGAGAAGAGAATGTGACAAATGGTTCCCGCTGAGTGATTCGAGCAGCATTGTTTGCTCTGGACTCGCAAGGGTCTGGAAGGGGGAGTTGCTACTGGGCTGGGGGTGTTAAGCGTGGCTAAACCCAAAATATGAACCTGCAGGGGCTGTGGGGGTGGGTGGTTTGGAGGGCTTTAAAATGTCTGTCTAGCGCTAGATTACGTATTTATGGCATTAAAATACATATTTATATCGTTAGATGCATATTTATATCGTTAAATTCATATTTGTACCGTTCAGCTTCAGGTAGGGTGGAAGTTGTAGCCCTTGCCAGTGTGTGATTTGGCTCTGGTGAAGTTTGGTGAAGGACAAATTGCCCTAATTCTGCTCAAGTTTAAGATTTATGTCCTGAGTGGTGGCAAACTGTTCATCCCTGTGGGAAGCTGCCGGATCCACCACCTGCAGGAGCTGCTGTGGGCTCAGTGGAATTATTTTATCAATGGACAATATGCTTTAAAATTATTATTATTATTATTATTATTATTATTATTATTATTATTATTATTATTATTATTATTATTATTATTATTATTATTATTATTATTAGGTAGCTGTGGAAATGCACCTTCCTGACGACGAGGAAACAATTCCCAACTTCTTTGCAGAGCTGTGTCTGTCTGGGGAGCCATGAAGTGGAAGAAAGCAGCTGTTGAACCCTGCACATGAAGAGGGATCCAATGGAAACCTTCGGGGGAATTTAGGGAGACAGACCACAATTAACTCCAATTCGATTTTGGCCAGGAGAACCCGGGGCTCTGCTCTTGTGAAAGGCACATCTGGGATCTCGGGCAGCTCATCAGCTGGTGTAAATGAGTCTGGCTCTGTTCTCCTGACTGGGTGCAAATTGGTCTCCTTGGAAGGAGGCTTTTAAAATAGGAATGCAAAGATGTATTTCTATCAAAGGCAAGGGGTGAATTTAAGGGGGGGGGGGGAAAATCCCTGTAAATAACGTGGAATGCAAAAAAACCCCCCTCCAACAGCCCAGATTTCCACCAGTTCTTTCCTGAACAGGGAGTTTCCTCCTCCTGGCTTGTGCTGTGGGTGTTGCTATTGCTGTTTAAGAAGGATCTGAGGTGGTGCAAGGGAGGTCCTGGTGCCCTGTTGTGATCCATAGCTCCAGGGAGACCTTCATTCCCTTTGGGAATGCCCTGGACGTTCACATGGGCACGTTCAGGCGTCAACACCAAGCCAGGAATGGAAACTAAACCCAGGGATCGTGACCCAGAAGTTAAAAAATGGTGGGGTCTTGGATCTGCTCCACGTCCACAGCTTGTCCCTCAGCCCTGCAGGGCTGTCCCTTGCTGGGATCTCAAGCCCAGCTTGGAGCAGGGTCTTGCTGAGATAAAGGGCCCAAACAGCTCCAAGAAACCACCAAACCATAGAAACCAGGAGCGGGAGGGAAGTCCAGAGGTCAGGGAGTCCACTCCTTGCCCCGGGGGCAGGATGAGCTTTACCCACGTCATTCCTGGGAGATATCAGGTATCATCTAAATTGTTCCTGAAAACCTCCCCTGATGGCCACTTCACCCCTCTTCCTGGCAATCCATCCTCTCCCCTTATCTGGGCTTTCCCTGATGTCTCCCATCAGGCTCTCTGTTGAAGTTCCAATCCAGGGCTCCCCTTCCCAGGGAAGGAGCAGTGATTGGATTATCCCCTTTCCTCACCCAGCGGATTCTCCTCATTCCCCATCCCTGTCTCCTCCACCCTTTCCCACATTTACTGGGCTAATCCTCTTCCCCTCCACCAGGATTCTCTTCACTCGGTCCTGCTCATCTCCCAGCACCCTCTGAGGTTCTTCCAGGCTGGAACTCAGGGCTCAGGATCCTGCAGGATGGGAGCCCTTTGCCGCGTCACCGCCACGTGTGTGGGCACAAATCACTGTCTCCTGCTCCTCTTCATCCTCCTCCTCCCTACTTTTCACCTCCTCCTGCCCTGTCCACCCCTCCTGCCCAAGGGCAGCGTCCCAGGAGCTCCTCACTCCCTCTGTTTCCTCTGGACCTGCCCTTCTGGTTTGTCTTGGGGAGGGTTATCATCCAGCTCTGAGCCACCGGGGTAATTTTCCCTGGCTCAAGAAGCCCCGGGAGGCCGAGATAAATATCAGAGTAACTCATGCAGGGTGTGGGTGGGAGGAGGTCCAGGGCTCCTGCCTTAATCTCAGCTTGTCGGCCCTCGTGAGTCAGGCCCTGCCTCTGTTTAGAGGTCAAATTAGGCCTGGATTTACATCTCGGGGATTTGCAAGGGCATCAAAAGCCAGGCTGAGGTGCTGGATGGCTGTTGGAAAGACCTGATGCCTCTGTGGGTCAGGACCTGCAAAGCTTTCTCCAGTCAAAGCTGGCCAAGAGGAGGGGAATGAGCAGCAACCACCAGGGATTGACTGCAAACCCCATTCCAGGCTCATCCCCATCCCCATCCCCATCCTGCTGTGCTCACAGACATCACTGCAGGGGCAGTTTTGCCTCCTGTCCCAAAGTCCCTCTCATGGCACGGGATGTTGGAGCTGCTGAGTTGATCCCAGGGCTGGAGCAGCTCCCTGATGGAGCCAGGCTGGGAGAGCTGGGGTGGTTCCCCTGGAGAAGAGAAGGCTCCAGGGAGAGCTGAGAGCCCCTGGCAGGGCCTAAAGGGGCTCCAGGAGAGCTGGAGAGGGACTGGGGACAAGGCATGGAGGGACAGCACACAGGGAATGGCTTCAAACTGCCAGAGGGCAGGGACAGATGGGATATTGGGAAGGAATTTGGGGCTGTGAGGGTGGGCAGGCCCTGGAAAGAATTTCCCAGAGAAGCTGTGGCTGCCCCTGGATCCCTGGAAGTGTCCCAGGCCAGGTTGGAGCACCCTGGGCTGGTGGAAGGTGTCCCTGCCCATGGCAGGGGGTGGCAATGGATGAACTTTGAGGTCCCTTCCAACCCAAACCACTCCAGGATTCTGTGTTGAGACCTGTGTGACCAAGAAAAAAACCAAAAGAGAGGCATCACATCACCTAAACTGATCAGTTTAATTGCGCTGCCTTCTCTCTGTGTCCTCTACAGCAGTCTCCCATCCTTCCTCTGCCCGTTTTCCCTGGAATTCTTCCCCTGAAGCAGCCCAGTGACCTCCCTGGGTGACACTGGGGCAGCATCCCTGGCTGAGGCAGAAACCCAAAGCATTTGGCCACTTGTGCAGTCACTGCAACCCCCCCCCCCGAGGATTCTGCAAGGGTAGGTGTGTAACCTCTGGCTGGGCTCCAGCTCTGCTGATCCCACTGCAGCCTGGAAAAGAGAAACCCCAAATCCAACCAGCAAACCCCAAACCACCCCCCGGCTGCAATTTTTGGTCGGGCCTGGGAGTTTTTCAGAGCTGCTGCACGGGGCTGGTTTGGAGGGGCGGCTGAGGTGATTCTCCAAGTGTTAATGATGGCAGAGATGTGGGTTGAATATCCCAGCAGCAGACAACACTGGTATTTTTTTTTTTCCTCTGGGCTCTCTGCTGCTGTGGGTGATGGGAGGGTTGATAAGCTGGTGCTGCTGGTTCTGCACATGTGTGTGTGTGTGTGTCCCTGAACACACACACAATTGTTTGTAACAAGCTTCACGATCAAAGGTGCTACATAAACGGGAGTTATTAATAATCATAATTATTGGATGTTGAAAATTGTTGCCGGGTATTTTGCCATTTAAAAAATAAGAGAAGAGGGGTTTGAGCACTTTCAACTTTTGCCCAGGAATATTATGTTCATTTATAAAACAATATTAATGAGTTGCCTAAAGGAGCCTGTAATTTGGGTTGTTGCTGTGGATTTTATCTCGCCATTAAACAGCTCAAAAACTCAAAGGGGAGCGTTTTCAGGAGCTGGAGTGTAATAACAGTTTATAATACCTGACATTCAGATTCCCTTTTTTCGTTCCAATAGATCATAAATCATTTTGCAGCCCATAAAGAGAGGGTGTGGGGGGGGGGGGCTGCTGTTCAAACCTCCCCTCTGAGCAGGGTCAGCTCTGGGGTGGGACTCGGGAGTCCCTCCCGTGCCAGCCCCTGTTGAGCAAGAGCTCGTTGAGGAGGTGAAGTCATAGGATCACAGGAGTTAGGGCTGGGAAAAAACTCATTAAGTAATTTACTCCATCCCTCTGCCCCCCCCCCCACCCCCCTACGTGCTCGCTGCTCTGTCCTGTACTTTGTCCAGACTAGTTTTTAAACATCCCAGGGGAGGGGAAGGAACATCTCCAAACGAAACTGCAAAAGCAAGCGGGA
>NW_020957278.1:41458-69185 GCF_003031625.1 Empidonax traillii | reverse complement strand
AAAAAGTAATGCCACGGCAATCTCCAGGGCTTGGAAGGAGCAGCTCTGCCTCCTCCAGCACAGGTTGGAGGATCCTACAATCCCAGGATCGTTTAGGGCTGGAAAACACCTGGAAGATGGTCATTAACCCAGCACAGGCGGATCCACCGCTGGGTTTGCTCCGGGTTTCCTCTTCACATCCCAGCCCGTGCTGCCTCCCCATCATTTCTGGGGTGGGGGCAGCACTGACAGAGCAGTGTGTGAGGGCAGAGCCCGGGCAGGTTGGGGGGTGCACGTGAACCTCGGGAATCGCGTCCCAGGGTTGGGAAGGAGCGGCCGCTCCCACAGGGGTCATCCCGGGTCAGGAGAGCGGGGCTGGCACCGCAGATCTGCTGTGGGGAGGGGAAGAGTCACCACACAGGAAGCTGTGGACGTGCTGTGGGGTTTGAATCACTCGAAGCAGGGCTGGAAAAGCAGAGTCAGGGATACAGAAGTGTCCTGGAGGTGGAGGAGCCGCCGCGGAACAAGGGATGGAGCCGTGCGAGGGACAGCGGCGCTGGGGAGTGCTGGGGGGGAGGGAGAAAAAGGGGATTTTCCACCAAATTTCTGTGCCTGGGGAGGGCTGCTCACCCTTTTAGGGCTCTGGGATAGCCCAGAGGCAGCAAATCCCAGGTGTCCTTCGCTCAGCCCCAAATTCCCTGGAGGAAAAGCCCAGCCAGGCCTTTCCCTGGACAAACCTGCGCCTTTCCTTGGCTAAACCCTCCCTGCCCTCAGCTCTGCTTCCTCAGCTCTTACTCAAGGAAGCTCCAATTTTTGCCCCTGGGCTGAGTAAGTTGCTCAGGCTCCATCTCTGTGATCCCAAACTCCCCCTTTCCCCCCCCCCCGGGAGGATCCCAGCTCGCCCCATCCAGCAGTCCCAGCAGGACACCAGGCAATCAGCTGGCAAATTCCAATTGTTTGGAAAAAAAACTGCTGCCTTGCCTGGCTCTTCAGACACACCTACTCGTTGCAGGCCCGACCTTCCTGCCCGGGGATATTTAACACACAATGGCTGGCACGGCTGCACTTTAATTTCGCAGACAATTACGGTGCAGCGGCGTTCGCCGCATTCCTTTCATGCTCCTTTGATGTCGGGTGATTTCACGGCGCAGTAATGATAGGACACAGACCAGGAGAACATCCTCACCCTCTGGAAGCAGCTCCCACCACCACAGGCCTCCTTTATTTCTCTGTATATAACATATGTATAATATATATATTTATGTACGTGGCTTTTTTTTTTTTTTTTTTTTTTTTTTTTTTTTTTTTTTTTTTTTTTTTTTCCTTTCGCTCTCCCCGCAGCAGATGGAGTTGTTTTGGAGCATCATTACTCTGGGTTCTTAATTAAAGCACCCTCGTTAATTATATCAGGGGACACTCCTTAAGCAATTATAAGTTGGAGAGCAGGGACTCTCCCTCCCCTGACTGCTCCCAAAGGCTTGGGAGATGCTCAGCAGGATTTTTTGGGGGTATTTGGGATTTTTGTTTCTTTTCCCCTCTTGAAATTCGAGTGCCATAGCTGAAAACATTTTTATTCTAGGCTTTATATTTCTTAGGGATAGATTAAAACTAATCCTGTGCCCTTTTTTTTGACCTGCAAGACGCAAAAGAGTGGGAAGGACAGAGGACATCCAGTGGGTTTTGGTCTGTTTGTTGATTTTTAAGGGGTCCATCAAAGTCTTTCCACTGAATTTTAGTGGCTCCATCAATGTCTTTCCACTGACTTTTAGTCTGTCCATCAGTTTTGAGTCTGTCCATCCCTCAGAGACCGTGAGGCAAAGCTTTGGAGGTTGAGCTCTTGTTCTCCTGGGAGGATCTAAACCCTCTCCAAGGGAGATCTGGGCTCCTCCTGCCCGAGTGGAAGCTCTAAATGTCCATCAGCTTTTGGCCTGTCCATCAGCTTTGGTTCTCTCCATCACCCCAAGACCACGAGGCAAAGCTCTGGGGGCTGAGATGCCACTTTGTGCCCTCCTTGGAACCCGTGGACACCAAGGAGCTGGTGGTGAGGACCAACCAACCACTCCATCCCTGGGGAACATCCTCCTGCAGCCAGAGGAACCCAGCTGGGACCAAGGCAAGTTGTGTCCTGGGCCGTCTGGGAGCTCCTAAAAGTGTCCTACGCTGGGTGTGCCAAGAGCTCAGCGATTCCCATCTTCCCATCTCCCTTTTCCTTGCTCCTCCAAGGCAGGGAAGGGCAAGTCCCAGGTGACCCTGAGTCAGTGAGAGGCAGTGACTTAGCCCAGGTCATGGGAGCAGAAGAGGCTCCCAGGGTGACCAGGACAGGATGGAGACACATCCTGACCCCCCCCTGGGGCTGCCTCTCCTTTGTTCCCTCCCCTCCTGACCCTCCTCTGACCTGCAGGAGCTCCAAGTCACCTCTGCCAAATCTTTGCCTGGAGCTCTGCCTGGAACAGCCAGTGCAGCCACTTTGGCACCCAAATCCTGCTGCTATCCCAAAAATAAGCTGGAAGGAGCTTGCTCTGAGGGGCTCAGGCCTCCCTGGCACTCAGGAGTGTCCCTCTGAAGGTGATGGGTTTGCTTCCACCCAGCTCTTAAACAGCACTTTGAGCTTCCACTCAGGCTGGAGAACCCTTGGAGAGGGTTTAAATCCACTGCCTCATCCTCCTGGGAGAGCAAGGCCAGGCTGGATGGGAGCTGGGCTGGTGGAAGATGTCCCTGCCCACGGCAGGGGGTTGGAATGAGGTGATCTTTAAAACCCCTTCCAACCCAAACCAGTCTGGGATTCTATTGTTGTCAATTATTTTGGATTATGTTCACTTAAATGCTCCTTCTGCCTCTGCGCCTGAGGGGTGCCACAGAACAGCCAAAAAATAAATAAATCTGGAAGAGGAAGGAGCAGGAATTCCAGGAGGATTCTGTGACATCCCTGGGAGGTGACATCAGGTGACCCCAGGGCTCCTTTCCAGGTGAGGAGCCAACCCTTCCCTCAGCTGGGAGCAGGGATGAGGCATCACTTCCACTTCCCCCTCCCCTGCTCTTCCCAAAAGGGTTTGTGGGTGTTGGGACTCAGGGAAAAAGTCTTGGATTTGGGCTTGGAAAGGATCCTTTAGCCCTGAGGAGTGAGATCCATCCTCTCCCCTCCAGCAGGTTCTTTTGGGATGACCCTTGTACAGGCTGGGGGTGTTTTGCTTTGCTTTTCCACGTGGGAAGGGATGGGGGGCCTTAAGGTGGAATTTTGCCTTCCAGCCTCGTGCTGAGGGCAGGAGTGTTGCAGGTCTGGGTTGTGAGGGCTTCGTTTTTTCCTGGGCTAAGCCTTTTGCTCTGTGGGAGGTCTGGGAATTCAGTCCCTCCGGGAACAACGTGTTTAAATTGGAAATTAAGTCTTGTTTTTAGCTGGAGCAGGAGAGGGACTCCCTCCTTCCTCGGGGTAAATGGGAAGTTTTATTGTGGTGCAGTGGCAGCAAAACAGTGTTAAGTTAAATAAAATGACATGAAATAATACAATGAAATACTGCAATATTATATAATATAAAATACAGAGTTATACTGAGGAAAAAATAACCTGGAGACAGAAAATGCTGCTGTTCAGTTTGGAGAAGAGCAATGAAATTCCTTTAAGGATTTAAAGGCTTCAAGGAGGAAGGATATAAGTTGGTCTCTGTATCCAGAGTGGGTGGAAGGAGGAATCCCAGCAAGGAATTTAGATGAGGAAAAGAGAAACAGGGACTGAGCTGGATGATGAACAGCAAGACTGAGCTTCCTGAGGAGGGGGTGGCACCTCCAAACTTTGGGATTTGAGAGCAGCCTCAGGGAACATCCGACAGGAGAGGTTCTGCAGAGGGGACTTAGAGGACTTGGAGCACCCAGACACATTCCCAAGCCTCCATGGGCTGTCTGCTCTCCTTGTATTTGCTGGGAAGCAGATGAAGATAAGGAATCTTCATCAAAGCCTCCTCCTTGGTGACCTCAGAAATGCCTGGACCTTCCTGACCAGGAGGTTCCTGAATGAGGAGAAAAGTCCATATTTTTCCTAAAACTTGCTTTTCTTTTTATGGGTGAAATGGTGCAAGTTGTAGAGGTGTCCAGGCCAGGGATAAAATCACTTGGATATCCATAAGGGGATGAGACAGAGAAAACCAGGAAAGGAAAGCCTGGCAGGGAAAAACCTGGCAAAGAGCAGCAGAAAAGTCTCCCAGTTCATCTGTTCTGATGGGGCTTCAAAGCCCAACCTGAGAGGTGAGGTTGGACTCCAGCTGAACCCTAAATTCCCACCTGGAAGTGAACAGGAATCCAGGAGAGGGGACCAGCCGGTGCTCATGGGGGTGTCCCTGCCCTCAGAGTCTTTGGAAAAGGCCTCAAGCTGCACCAGGGAAAGTTTAGGCTGGATATCAGGGAAAAAAAATTCCTCATGGGAAGGGCTGCCAAGCACTGGAACAGTTTTCCCGGGCCAGAGGTGGAGTCACCAACCCTGGGAGGGATTTCAAAGACCCGTGGACGTGGCACTTGAGGACTTGTTTTGAGGGGGGGCTTGGCAGTGCTGGGGTAAACTTTGGCCTCAGCGGGGTTTTCCAAGCCCAAACAATCCAGGGATTCTCTCTGCTCTCTCCTCCCCAGCCCAGCAACCGCCTGAGCAGAGCCTGGTGGCTGAGCAGGGGGCATCTGAGGACCTGCAGCTGCAGAGAGGTGGGAGGGCAGGGATGTGGCTTGGAGAGGTGTCTCCAGCCCCTCTCCCGCTCCTTTTCCACGCTGGGAAGACAAAGCACGGAGCAGGGCACGTCACCAAGGCTAATGTGCAGTGGAAACCCGTTGCCAGGTGGTTGGAAAATTCCCTGCTTGGCTTTCCAAGGGGAAAATCACGGGTTGGGTGGACAAGGTTGGGTTTATTAAACCCTGCCACCGACTCTTCTCCTCCCCACCCCCCCAGTGCCCCAGGCCTTCCTGCCAGGGGTGGCTTTTCCCAGAGGAACAAGAGGCTTGGGAGGGCAAAGGGACACACCAGAGCAGCTCCAAGCTGGGAGGTGTCACACTCCAGGTGCTCCACCAAACAAAGGGAGGGTGCTCAGGCCAAGTCCTGACTCTGCCTGTGGTCAAAGATTCCCCTCGGCGGTTTGTGTTTTCTCCTTGTCTTGCATGTAAATGGCACGGCCTGGAGGAATTCCAGGCTGGGTGTAATTAGCTTGAAATTCCCTCCTGTAATTTCTCCAGGGGTGGGGGGAAAGAATTAACTCCTGATCTCTGCTGCTGGAAAGGGGTGGTGATAAATCAGGGTGATGAATCGGGGGCCAGTTCCAGGAAAGGATGGAGGGAGGAGAAGTGCAGGTGAGGACAGTCAGCAGTGTTTCTCACCTCGAGAGGAATCCCACAGCCCAGCTGGGAAGCTCCTTCATCATCAGGCGTTCAGGGATCAGCTCCAGGGAATTCAGGAGCCAACGTTCCCTCCTAGTGGGGACAACTGGCCATCAAGGCTGGAATTCAACTGCAGGCTCAGCCCTACCTTCGCTCGAATCTCCCGTGGTTTCACGAGGGTTGCCAGAGATCCAGGGCATCTGTAGAAACGTTTTGTGCCCATGAAATTCTTGTGTCCCCTCGGGTTTCTTCTCCCTGCGTTTCCTTATCTTGCTTTTCCCTGGTTTTATGCTTCTCCCTGGAGAATTCCTGTCTCCATGCACCTTCATTTCCTCCCAAACTGGGGCTCAGTGGTACAAATAATGTCTGATGACACATTAATGATGAAGGTTCAGCCCTTCAGCCTCCACTGGGAGCTTTTTCGTTTCCCCTTCTGTCTCATCTCTGTGTTGCAAGCTTGGAGCTACTGGAGAAGCTCCAGCATTTGGGATCTTTCAGATCATGCAGCTGAGACATCCCCACTCTCCAACCCTCGCTGCAAACATCAAACCTGAGTGCTCTGAATCATGGAATTATGGAATATCCTGAGCTGGAAGAGACCCAAAAGGATCATCTAAGTCAGCTCCTCTCAACCCTTCCACTACTGTGACCTCCACCTTTCCTTTATTTCACTTTATATTTTTTATTTTACTTTATTTAATTTAATTTTATTTCATGTCACATCATTTTTATTTCCTTATCTTATATTTTATTTCATTTATTTTATTTCATTTCATTTTACTCTATTTCATTTTATTTTATTTTACTTTATTTCACTTTATTTTTTATTTTACTTGATTTCACTTTTTTATTTTACCATTATTTTATTTTATATTATTTTAATTTATTTTATTTTATTTTATTTTATTTTATTTTATTTTATTTTATTCTGGGGTGCTATTTCACCCTTCTTGCCCACCCAGCTGTTCCTGAGCTCCCTTCATGCAGATGTTGGGAAGTTTGTCCAGGGTGGCTTTCCCAGGAAATCCCTGAATTAACTCCCCTCCTGCAGGCAAGATTTAACCCCCAGGATCAAAGATGGTCCCTGCTGACCATCCTGTGGAGCCTTTCCCCAAAAATCAAGGCTCCTGGTTCAATTGACCCTGGTCAGTCTCTGAGCTCCTGTGACTGTGGGAAGGAGGGTTGAAGCCACCACCTTCACCCCAGAGAGAGAGACCCTGCTGTGAGCTGTGGGCATGGGAGATGAAGATCTCTCTTGTCTTTTATCCCAACACGTAAATCCATTTATGGGGAATGTTGTAGATAGGAGAGGTTTGGGGTTGGAGGCATCGACTGGGGGGGGTTGTCAGCCCAGTTCCCAAAAAAGCTATTAAATATTGATAATTTATTTTCTGAGCCTCCAGGTGACCCTGAGAGATTCTGCACCAGGTTTCTGGAGGGCTTTTTTTGGGGGGGGATGGAAACATGTTGGATACTCAGATTTTTTTTGGCTCTGCAGGGACTTCCCAGCCTTGGGGTCCCAGCTGAGTCTCTTGGGAATTCACACACTGTTTTCTTGTCATTCTTTGGGATTTAGGGCTCCATAATTCCCTCATCTCAAAAACTCCCCAGCCTGTGACCTTCTGGGCCCTTGGCAGTTGCTCCCCTGGCACAGGGAATGCCATTCCATGGGGATAAAATCTTCCTGGAGCAACCCAGATTTCGGATTTTCTTAAACTCCTTCCTTGCCCTGAACAGGTTTCAGGGAAGCTCCAGCTCACAAATCCCAAATATCTCCTTCCCATCGTCCAGCCTCATTCCCTCTGTGAGGAAAAGTCCTCCTGGAGGCCTTGGAGGAGCCCATTTCAACATCTTGCTGAGGTTGTTGCAGCTGCACCAGCTCCGTCTGACGTTGCTCAGGGAGCTCATTGATTCCAGGTGCTGAGCCACTGGGGGAGAAAGTCCCCTCCTAGGGATATTTTAGGGATAATCCAAAGCAGGATGGTCCTTTCAGCTGGGGCCATAATAAACCATAATTTAGGCAAGATGAAACTTGCTCAGCTCTTAAATTAAAAAAAAAAAATTTAAAAAAAAATAAAAAAGAGGCTTCACGTTTCCCCCAGACCCGACTCTGGTCACCACAGCGGGATTTAAAGACAGGAGTTGTTGATTTGGGAGATAAACAACAGGCTTTTGTTTTCAACAAAACACAAGGAAAAAAAAAATGAGTTTCTCAACCACCCAGAACTACAGAAATTCCCTTCCAGGACGAGTGGGTTTCATCCTTTGACCCGGAGGAATGACAGAGGTTTTTAATCTATTAAAATTCCCAGAATTAAATTTCAGCAGGAGAACAAAATTTCCGACAGGCAAGTAAAACCATTTCAGTTGGCCTTGGTTTCATTCCTCTGACCTTAAAAAAAAAAGTAATTAGTTACCCAAATAACGGACCTGAATTTCATGTACATGTATGGATTTATTTGATTTGAGGGCAAGTAAAGCATTCCCTGAGGGAAAGAGCGGCCCAGGGTTGGAAAAAGGATCCCTCCAGGATTTCTGGGGCCTCTTTGCCTTGACAGTCTTTGTTTGTTGGTTCAGACTCTGAGCTCCACATCCCATTTTGCATTCTCTGGGCGATTCCTTGCAGGGAGAGGGTGGGAAATGGGTGGGATATTCCAGTTTCTCCCCCGTGTGCTGCCTCCGAGGGGGACACACGTTGTCCCTGACACTGTCACGATTTCTCCTGCCTTTTCTTATCCCCCGATTGCCAAACTCTCCGAGGCCTCTGGCACCACTTTGCCTTCCACACCCTGAGCCTCCACACCCCTTTCAACACAATCCCACACCTCCTCCACTTCCCTGGGCTCCTTCCCCAGCCTTGAACTCGCCTTGTTTTCCAGCCCTTTCTCCCTGTTCTTTGTTATCTGCAGGTCCCATCAGGGCTTTGGGACAACTCTTACTTCACCTTCTCTGCCTGGACATGTGCCCTGGTTCCCACTGGGACTGAAAGCCCTTCCCACTTCTGTTTTTCTCCCTGAAAAATAAGGGATTGTCTCTTTGGCAGGGGTGACTCTTTTATCATGGAATCATGGAATGGTTTGGGTTGGAAGGGACCTGAAAGATCATCTCATTCCACCCCCTGCCACGGGCAGGGACACCTTCCACTAGCCCAGCTTGCTCCAGCCTGGCCTTGGACACTTCCAGGGATCCAGGGGCAGCCACAGCTTCCCTGCCCAACCTGTGCCAGGGCCTGCCCACCCTCATAGCCAGGATTTTTTTCCCAATATCCCACCTTAATCTACTCTCCTTAATTTTCTTTGTGGGTTACTTGCACCAAACCCTCTGGACACTTCGGGGTAGATGAGCTGGAAGAAGACAGAAAGACGCAGTTGCTGCCCCAGAGATTTCCCAGTGGAAGCAAAACATCCTTTTCCTTGGATGACCCAGCAAATCAAACCATCCCAGATCCCAGCCTGGTCCAGAGAGTTCCTCATCCCACTGGTGGGACCTTCCACAGCATCTCAGGAACTCCAGTGAACTCCTCAGGAGCTTCTCCCTTCCTGGAACGCATCCACCCATTGAGGACGTCTCTGTTTTTTCACCTCTCATCCTCAATTTCCACACAGACCCACCAGACTGACCAATTCATTAGTTAAGATCTATTAAGTGTTTTAAATCACCAGCAGTGATCCCAACCCCAAAGCACCTTTCCATGATTAATTCCCTGCCCTCAGGCGGGCTGGAATTGTCTTGTTGCTCCACTAAACGGAGCTGGCAGGAACTCCTGTCCTGAGAGGTGAACAAATCACACAGAAGGCAGGCCGAAATTTGGGGATTTTCCACTTACTCATCCCCAAACCCAGCCTAAAGGTCCTTACTCAGCCCTTGCCACCCCTTCACCTGCAAATAGTTGGATTCGTGGCAACAGGGGGTTCCCTGCAAGGAGGGAATGAAAACAAGGGAGAAGGTCAAATGTGCAAGGCCTGCTTTCCTCCCCAAATCCACCAGGGACCGAGGCAACGTGGCACGAACCAGGGAGGTTTCCAGCTGTTTCCAGAGCTTGAAGGTTTCCTTTCTGTGGCTCTTTTTCCTCTAATCCCACAGACACGAGGGAAGGGGGATGGGGATGGATCCATGCTCACAGCAGGCTGATAATAGTCCTAAAAATCACCCTAAAAATAGTCCATTTTTATGTCTTTTCCCCCTTTTTTTCTGTATTCCCCCCCCCTTTCTATGTTTGGCTTTTCCACCTACCTATTGTTTTTTACATTTGTTGGCAGTTGGAATCTTCAGGATTCCCTTTCCCCACCAAAAGTGAGACTGGTGAGTCTGGAAGAAGTTTTGGGGTGTTTGCAGAAGCAGGAAGGGATTTCAGTGCCAAAAGGGACCAGGACACGAGTCAAGGCAGGGAAGGTGAAGTAAGAGTTGTCCCAGAGAAGAGATGGGATGTGCAGATGACAAAGACCATGGAAAAAGGGATGGAAAACAAGGTGAGTTCCAGGAACCAGCTGGGGAAGGAGCCCAAGGAATTTATGGGCAGTAAAACTGTAGAAGAATTTCTTAATTAAGAATAATTAGCAGAAAGCTCTCAAATATGTGACACAGGAGATGGTACTCCAGGACTTCAGAGATGCTGGAACACCAGCCTGAAGAGGATGATCCTGGAATCAATAAGGTTGGAAAAGACCCCAAAATATCAGGTGCATTTATTCCTTCAGTGAGAAATACAGACACATTTTCCATTTATTGGGGATCTCAGGGGCTTAAAGTCCCCAGAGCTTTAGGGTTTTGTACTGATAATGTGACACTGAGTGGAGTTCAGCAGTGCAGGTATCGGTCCAAGAAGTAGATGTGGCCCTGTCTTATTGCTATCCTGACTCAGAAATGCATTTTAAACTGACAGAGGGAGGATCTAGATGGGATATTGGGCAGGAATTGCTGGCTAGGAGGGTGGGCAGGCCCTGGCACAGGTTGGGCAGAGAAGCTGTGGCTGCCCCTGGATCCCTGGAAGTGTCCAAGGCCAGGTTGGAGCCCCCTGGGCTGGTGGAAGGTGTCCCTGCCCATGGCAGGGGGTGGAACCAGATGATCTTTGAGGTCCTTTTAAACCCAAACCAGTCCGTGACTCTGTGCAGGACAATCAGGTTGATGATCCCCCCCCCCCAGAATTAAACCAGAGATGGTTCTGGAGCAAAATAAACCTCAGTGGGTTCGGTGATGTCGTGCCAGGGATGGGGATGGGGGGATGAAGCAGGATGAGCACAGCCAGGCCGCCCATGGAAGGGGTGAATTTAGGTAAAAAAAGAAAAAAAAAAAAAAAAAAGCAGAGCTGCAGTGGGGCTGGGCTGGGCTCGGGGAGAGCCACAACAGCATCAGCACAACAGCCAGACCTCCTGGGAGCAGGGCCCTAAAGGAGATGGCACTGCAAAGGGCAGGGCAGGGGAGGGGGCTCAGCCCTCGCCCTCCCCGGAGCCTGGAGCAGTAACTGGATCCACGTGGAGCACAGGCCTTGGCACAGGAGGGGGGATTTAATTGAGCCCCCTACCTGAGGGGAGAGGAAACTTGTTTATTTGGAAACAAAACTTGTTTTGCTCATGGTTTTTTTTTTTTTTGGAGGGGGGGTTTGTTTTGCTTGAGCCCCCGAGGCCCTTGGAAGCGGCTGCCAAGTCAGTGTGGATGAGGCTTGTTGGGTTTTAACCCTCCTGCTGCTGATTCTCACAGAGCTGCAGGAGAAATAAAAGGGGGTTTCGAGGCACTGAGTGCAGGATAGGCTGTTAGAAAATTGCCAAGTGCTAAAAAAAAAACCCAAAATTATCATATTCCTGATTTCATTGCCACTTCCCCAAAGAGCAATTTTGGGTTGTGTTTCATCTCTGGGGTCTGAGATAAGAAGGGGACTTTTGATCACAGTCACTGTGAGATTAATGGAAAAGAAAGCAGAAAGATTCCCCAAAATCTACTGGTTTTAGGAACTGAATCCTTAGAGGAAAGACAAAAAAATCCCATGAGCACCCCGAGGACAATCCTGTAACCCCATCCTGTGCATCACACCCTTGCAGCAGGTTCAGGAGCCCCTTAAGGCCTTGAACCAAAAAAGTTCTGGGAAGAAAAAAGGTTGAGGGAAAGGAAGGGAGAGGGATAAACACTCAGGATTGGTGAGTGCCTGTTTCTAAGGGGTTGAAAGCTTGAAAATCCATATACACACTTAAGTTTTCCAGGGATCTCTCGTTTTCCTGCTCCTCTTCATCAGTCAGAAACCTGAGGAGTATCATCCATGTGGCAGCTCTTGACTCACTACGAGGAAACATCAAATTCCTTCGGAAAAACCCCAAAGCAGCTCACTGAGCTCCTGCTTTCCAGAGGTGAGCGCCACAAATCCACCCTGGAAAACATTCCCTGCTGGAATAGGGAGTTTTTGTCTTATCAGGGGGCTTTTTCATGCACTTTGCTCGTGACTTGGATTCCGTCAGCAGCTGGGAAAGGGAGGTGAGGAAGGGCTGAGTGACAGGGCCAAAATCCCGGGAATGGTTTGCAAGGAAGGTGTCTCCCTGGTGATGCTTCCAGGTTGTGCCCTGTGCTTCTTTCCCTCAACCTTTTTTCTTCCCAGAACTTCTTGGTTCAAGGCCTTAAGGGGCTCCTGAACCTGCTGCAAGGGTGTGATGCACAGGATGGGGTTACAGGATTGTCCTTGGGGTGCTCATGGGATTTTTTTGTCTTTCCTCTAAGGATTCAGTTCCTAAAACCAGTAGATTTTTGGGAATCTTTCTGCTTTCTTTTCCATTAATTTCACAGTGACTGTGATCAAAAGTCCCCTTCTTATCTCAGACCCCAGAGATGAAACACAACCCAAAATTGCTCTTTGGGGAAGTGGCAATGAAATCAGGAATATGATAAGTTTGGGGGTTTTAGCACTTGACAACTCTCTCAAAGTCTCCTCTGGTCTCAATACACAGAAAACTACATTTATTTCAGGAAAGCAAAAAATGGGAGGGAGCACTGAAACAGGTCCCTGTGCCAGAGGTGAGCAGAGGGATGCAAATTATTCCTTCCTTGCTCTTGGAGTCTCCAGTTTGGCAGCACGAGAGACAAGGAGAGGTGAGAGAAGCACGGCAGCGACATTCCAGCCGTGCAGAGCCTGGATGCAGCACCAGTGCCATGTCCAGGAGAAGGCAAACCCTTGCTCAATCCTTGAGGGAATGGAAGCTTTCCCTCTCCTCCCTGCCTCTGGATCCAGGATGATCCTGTCACAGCCACGGGGCCCGAGGGCTGCGGCGGCGATTCCCGCCCGCGGATGGAGCACGAGGACAAGAACCACGCCAGGGCTGGAGGGATTTCACAAACACAGCCCAAAGAGGCAGATAAAACATTCCAAATGGTTGGGAACTCGTCCAAGGGCTTGCACAAACGGAGCTGAGGGGTGGAAATCGCTCTCCCCGGGGGAGGACACCGAGAAAATGGGGCAGGGTGAACTCTTGGTAGGTGACAGCTCAGCAGCAGGAGGAGCAGATGGCAGGAGATTTTTGGGGAGCTGAAACGCCTGTGACACAGGGCCAGGCTGGGTGGAAGTCCAGGACCAACTGGTTGCTCTCATGAGCCTGAGTTGCATCTCAGCTGGTGCCTAAATTCACCCCTAAGCTCATCCTGCTTCATCCCCCATCCCTGGGACAACATCACTGACCTCATCCCAGTTTATTTTGCTCCAGAATCACCTCTGGTTTAATTCGGGGGGGGATCATCAACTTGATTGTCCTGCACAGAGTCACAGACTGGTTTGGGTTTAAAAGGACATTAAAGATCATCTGGTTCCACTCCCTGCCACGGGCAGGGACACCTCCCACTAACCCAGGTTGCTCCAACCTGGCCTTGGACACTTCCAGGGATCCAGGGGCAGCCACAGCTTCTCTGCCCAACCTGTGCCAGGGCCTCCCTACCCTCCAAGGGGAGGATTCCTTCCTAAGATCTGATCCATCCCTGCTCTGATGCCCGAAATGGTGCCAGAAGTGTGTGTTTGAACAACTGAATCCCACCCTGAAAGTGAGCTTAGTATGGAAACCAAAACATCTAAATTTAGAGGTGATTTGCCTTTGAGTAAATGGAGATCTCAGAGCCCTTGGTGTGCTGAGATGCTCCAAAGTTTGGGAGGCACCTGCAAGGGATCTGCTGGATATTTGTCCCCTTCTGGAGCAGGTGGGATATCCCACCATGGCTAAAATGACACCACGTGACTGTGGGGAGCACCAAAGGTCAATCAGAGCTTCTTGTGACCCCTCTTGCCCTGCTGAGGGCACCCCACAACGCTGCTCCCTGGCCTGTGGGGATTATTCCCAGTGGACAGGTTGGACACCCACGTGCAGCCACCCCAATTTGGGTGTGGTGACCCGGGGTCAGAGTCCTTCCCCAAACCACTGACAGCAACTCCCTGAGTGTGACCCTTCAGTGGGATGGGATGGGATGGGATGGGATGTGCTCTGTGGAAATGCCACTGAGATAATTCCTTCCTTTGGTGTCTTGTGCAATCACCACCTGGGAGGACCCACCGAACTCACCAAAGGCAGGATGTTGCTGCCCACAGCTTCCACTTGATCTCCAAGGCTTGGGAGCCTTCCAGACCTGGAAATGGGACTGGTTTGATGTGATTTGTTCTTGGGAAATCTGTTTATCACTTCCTTCCCCTCCAGGTATGTTCAGTCAGCTGCTCCAGGAGCTCTGTTGACGCTGAAGATGAGGTGACAACTCTGAAATCACCTGGAGTTTTCCTTCCTGCCTCTTCCCTTTCTGACAGCAGAGCTAAGGACGTTGCTCACAACTTGCTGACTTCTCATGTTGCTTGTGCAGCTTTATCTCCTGCCTCTCCCTGGTGGAAAGTGCAGGATCCCAGTGCCCAGAAATCAGGCTGAGACTGAGGGTGAAGGTGAGGCCCTGGCACAGGTTGCCCCTGGAAGTGTCCAAGGCCGGGTTGGAGCATCCTGGGCTGGTGGAAGGTGTCTCTGCCCATGGCAGGGGGTGGCACTGGGTGAGCTTTAAGGTCCCTTCCCACCCAAACCATTCCATGACTCCACAAAAAGCCTGGGAAGCAGGAATTTGCATCCTCAGCCTTCTGGGCAGCGTCCTCTGAGCTTGGATGCTCCCGGCAAGCACAGAAGGAATGGATGGATTGGCTCCTCAATTCCCCAGGGATGGGCACAACAGGAACCTGGAGGCTGGAAGATTAAGGAGGGATTTTAAAAAGCCCTGCCCAGCAAATCCAGACTCCATCACACTTTGCATTAAGGGCATGACTTGTCCCACATTATCCCTAATAGGTCAGAGACACCCCTGCCTTGGCTTTGGGATGCTCCAGGACCTGCCCACCCCACTCATCCAACTGATCCCAAGAGGCTGGAGTCAGTTCTTTCCACACCTTGGGCTTTGGCCTCTGCTCCAACTCTGCTTTAATTGTTTTAAGCATCTGGACTCATTTAACCTCTTTTTTTCCCCTTCCTTATTGGTCATTTCAGATGCAAAAAAAAACCAAAAGGGACTTTCTCGCTTCCCTTTCCCCTGGACCATTAAATAAACGAGGCTGGTGGAAGGAACAGCGTTGTCCCAGTTTTTCCAAGGGACAACAAGGAGGTTCAGGCAGCTGGAATGTGTCCTGGGAGCAGCTGGAATGTGTCCTGGGAGCAGCTGGCTTGGGGCACCATTTTTTGGGCAGGCAGCCCCAGGCCTGGCTGTGAGGGATGCTTAGAGAACATCTGCCAAAACAACTCCTAACTGAGAACAGTGTTCTTTGGACAGGGCCGAGTCCCAGCCCCACTTCCAGAGGGTTTTTTGTTGGTTTTCTTTTTTTCATGGAAGAGTAAAGATTTCAGTGAAAAATCCCATCAGTGGAAGATGAATTTCAGAAAAGGAGGAAAAAAAAAAAAAAAACCCAAAACATTTTCTGAGTCATCTTTTCGATTTCTGGAGGGTGGTTTGACTCGTGTCACCTTTGCTCTGGAGGAAGAATTTTTGCAGTTTTCCATGGAATGTCAAAGGTAAAGGATTCCTTAGGCAAGGAATCACTCTGTCATAATATAGTCATGGAAGTATTCCCTTATTTTCTTTTGTTTGCCTTTTTAAAATCATCTAAGGCAAATATTATTTAGCACCGAGTGAAATCTCTTATCTCCCTCTGGAGATCAAAGAGCCTCCTGTTTGTGTTGTAATTAATAAGTAATGAAACACCTTAATTACAAGACAAACAGGAGATCCTTTGATCTGGGAGGGGAGATAAGACATTTCACTCAGAGCTGAGCAGCAGCTGCTCAGAATGGTTTTGAAAAAAGAAAATAAAAATAGAATATTGCCCCAATTTGGGGCGATTGTGGCGTGCCAGGGAGGACCTGCCAGAACAGGGGGATAGATAATATAAATATAATAAAATACTATTAAAAGCCCATAAAATAACCCAAGAATTTCTTGAACTTGGGGTTTTGGGTTTGTGTTTGTTTGGTTGTTTTTTTTTTTTTTTTTTTTTGGAGTGAAAATTCCCTCATCCTGGCGGTGTCAAGAAGTGCTTGGGTTTGTTCTGCTTCCAAGTGAAAACAGCAGAAGTGCCTGGGAAAAACGGGAATGTGGGAGCATCAGCTGCTGCTGCTGCTCCTCTGCTTTGCACTGGGCAAAATCCAGGGATAAAGCCCATCACCCTGCAGCTCCAGCTGGAGAACCTCTGGTCCACGCTGGGATCCAGCCAGGAGAAGACCTCTTTGGGTGGGAAAAGTCCTGGCAGGAGGACTTTTCCTGCAGCATTTCCACCTCCTCGCGGCCCTGCCTGCCTCCTCTTCGCTTGGACTTGAGAATCCTGGAGGTCTCTTCCAGCCCCAGTGATTCCATGACTCCAGGAGCCTCCTGCTTTGGTTACAACCTGCACTCCCTGCTCCTCCTGCGCTGTCAAATTACCTGAGGAAATTGCTCATCCATCACTCGCAGGTTCCTTCCAGAGCTCCAGCCAGGAGTTTGTCCAGAAAGGAACATTTTCCAGGAGCGAAGGAAGCCAAGCCAAGCCTGGCCAAGCCAAGCCAAGCCAAGCCAAGCCTGGCCAAGCCAAGCTTTATTTTTTTTATTTTTTTTTTCACAAATGGTAATAATATGATGTTAATGGGAGACAGAATAACACAAATGTGGACCTAAATAAAGAGAAAAATACAAGCTGGATGAGTTTTCTATTAAGTGGTGATAAACTCCCTTTTGGACCAGAATTTAACTAATTAATTCCATTTAACTTTAAAGTTTTACTGGGTGTTGTTTCAGAGCAGAACTAATTTCTAAGAAGCCCTTTTTAGGATGAGCTAAGCTTAAAAATTCCTGCTACTGAGATCATCCCAGTAGCACACCCACGAACAGATAATTCCCACATCTACATCAAACCCCAGGGACCACCAAAAAGGGGACAGGCCCACTTTAGTTGACTTTCTAAAATTCATCTTTATTCGTTAATATTTCTGATTATTTGCACAAAGGGCCCATTTTTAGGAGGAGTTTGGCTCGGGTTTTTTACCACTGTAGTTGTGGCAGATTCAGTCTGGGGGTTAAGTCTGGGCGTCGAGCTCCGCTGTGGAGATTTGGTGAATTTATTCTGTTGAATTTAGAGCTGTGTTCGATCGAAATGCCGTCCAATTTACAGCCATACTTGATTTAATTGGAATTCAATTTACAACACAAGGGTTCCCTGGAACTTCTGCTCTGTCCCACCTCAGGCCCGCTCTGGGGTCTAACACCAGCTCTAAATAATGACTCAGTTTTACACACAACAGGAGTTTAAATCCCTCTCTTAAGGAAGTGGTTTAAGCTGCTTTTCCACCCACCCTGGCAAGATTCCAGGTTTAATTAAAAAATGCTTCCCCTTAAACGTGATGTCTCTCTTTTTTGTTGTTGTTGTTGTTCAGCTTTGTCCTGTTCACCTTTGTTTTCCACCTTAAACACTAAATCACGGGAGCATTGTCCATGTAACCATTGACCACCTCACAAGAGAGCGATTAATGGACTCACAAAGCTGAGCTTTCATTTTGTTTCTTGGGTGATTCCGAGTGTAAGGACCATCCTGTTGCAGAGAATTAAGAACTGAACAGGTTCCCTCCTGAAAACACACATTTTGTGGCTGCAGATCAAAGTCCACGCTCAGCAGTGAGAGGTTCCTAAAACTGGTTGGAGAAAAATATCTGGACTTCCAAATTTCTGGGGAAATGCAGAAATTTTGATGATTTTTTTAAATCAAGGTCTCCTGACCAGGAAGGTTAAATTTAAAAAAAAAAAAAAAAAAAAATCCAAATAATGGACATGTGCAATTGGATAATACAAAATATTTTGTTTTAAAAAAATAAGGTGTCTGATTGTTATAATATAAAAATACTATATTTAACAATATTAATTAAATAACAATTACTAGTTATTATTCTATAATACAATTACTAGTTATTATTCTGTTCTTTAATAACATGTAATATAAATTAATATATTATACTAGTACATAGATAAAATATATGCTAATGGCATGTAATAATAATTACATAATGTTTATTATTTATAAATTATAATTATTAATTGGTATCATTAATATTTAATATAATATATTATTATAATATATACAAATATAATAGATGCTGATAGCATGCAATAATAATTAAACAAGATTGATTCTTATTTATATTTATATTTAACCATTAATAAAATTATTAATAATTAATAAATATGATTATTATAGTTGATAATTAATAATTATTAGTAATTATTAATAATAATTAAATAATTATAATAATTAATAAGTAATGAGTAATAATTATGAATAAGATTTGTCATTATTACTGTGAAATCAATATTTATCTTGCAGAAAGATGAAGCACATCCACCAATACATCATATTGATATGAATACATGTAAAAATTATAATATTAAAATACATGTTGAAATGGAGTCATTGAAATATTATCTAAATAAAATTTTTTTGTGCTTTTCTGTCAAAAAAAAATAAAAGGCAAAAATAAGGAAGGAGAAAAACCTCTTCTCATGGTTTCTTGTTAAAAATTCATCAAAACACTGGATTCTTAATAAAATGGCAATTACTGATGGCAAAATAAATCCATCGACATCTTCTGATCAAACCTGATCTCTTTCCACAGCTCCTTTTGAGGAAAACACCCTTTATTTTAACCATTTGCTGCCATTCCATCAGTTCTCCAGCTCTTACAAATTCTCCCTCAGACACAACAGAGGGATAAGGACAAGTGGACGTGGCCCTTGGGGACAATCAGTGGTGACCACGGTGGTGGTGCTGGTTGGTGCTTGATGATCTTAAAGGTCTTTTCCAACCTTAAGGATTTTCTGAGTCCAAGTTCCAATCCCAAGGGCTTTGTAAAGCCCCAAACCCTGAGCTGGACTGGAATAAAGGGACCAAAAATCTGCCTTTGATTCCCAAGGAGGAACTTCTGCAGCTTGGCCTTCTCCTTCTTCTTCCCCCTGGCCAGCTGAGCAGGTTTGGGAATAGGAGAACGTTCCCTCCAGGCTGAGGCTCATCTGCACTGTCAGCACACAAAGAGACTCAGGCCTGGTTGTTTCATGGTGACACTGGTCAGGCAGAGACCACATGGGCTCTTACCTCCATTTAAGTTCTTATTATCTTCATTTAAGATGTTATTGTATTCATTCAAGAAGTTCTTGTTATCTCCATTTAAGAGGTTCTTGTTATATTAATTTAAGAAGTTTTTGTTATATTAATTTAAGAAGTTCTTGTTACATTCATTCAAGTAGTTCTTGTTATATTGATTCAAGAAATTCTTGTTATCTCAATTTAAGAAGTTCTTGTTGTATTCATTCAAGAAGTTCTTGTTGTACTCATTCAAGAAGTTCTTGTTATGTCCATTTAAGAAGTTCTTGTTATATTGACTGAAGTTCTTTTTATCTCCATTTAAGAAGTTCTTGTTGTATTCAATTAAGTTCTTGTTATCTCTATTTAAGGTCTTGTTGTATTCATTCAACAAGCTCTTGTTATCTTAATTTCAGCAGTTCCAGTTGTATTCAGTGAAGTTCTTGTAATTTCCATTTAAGAAGTTCTTGTTATCTTAATTTCAGAAGTTCCTGTTGTATTCAGTGAAGTTCTTGTTGTACTCCTTGAAGAAGTTCTTGTTATCTCCATTTCAGTTCTCCTGCAGGCCCAGAGCTCCAAGGTCGTGGCCAGGGCTCTCCTCGGTGGTGTTTCTGGCCGAGTTCCCAAAGTCCTTCCTGCATCTCACCGTGGTTGTGTTTTCCATGTCCCACAGCCTTGGCTTTCTCCTTCATCCAGTGGAGATGGAGTTGCAGGGCAAGCCAAGTCACAGCCTCTCATGGGCTGCTGATGGGAATTAACCTTGTTGATGGAAAGCTCTGTTGAAGCAGAGCAGAACCAGTTCTGGACCCAAGACACGCTTCCAGCTTGTGGTCACGCCCCTCTTGCTGCTTCCCTCCCTCCCTCCTCCAGAAGGCAGATCTTCTCCAAGTGGTGGAGGATCAGGAGCTCTCAGAGCGTGCAGCTCATCCCCTGCCAAGGTAGTGAAGTTTCCCACAATCCCTTTAGTCTCCTCCGGTTGTAACCTCTCTCCAAGCCTCCAGAATTCCCTGCAACTCTGCCCTTGTCCAAACTTTTGGTTTGGAGCACTGGAGACACAGCCTGCGAGTCCAGCCCTTCGGATTAGCCCACAAATCTTGGATCTCAGGCTCCTTCCTCGCCGTTCCACAGCCGGAGGAGAGCCAGAGCTGCAGGAAGCAGGATCTGTGTGGATCCATCCCTTTGCCAGAGCTCAGCATCCTGGACGGTTTTCAGTGGAGTTGTCTTTGTTTCTCTTATTTCGATGTCTGACCTTACAAACCGCTCTTCCACATTTTTTTGTTTGTTTGTTTTCCATGTTCTTCCCCCCTTCCTCTTGTCCCTTCCCCCTTTTTTTTTTTTTTTTTCTCTCCTCTTCGTGCCACCAGCATTAAACAGCTCGGGGCTGTGTTTAAAGAACTGAGAAGCTGCAAAGAATCAAGTAGGATAATGGGAAGAAAGGCTCAATGGGTCTCCCGGGACTTATCATGGTTTCCCTCCAACTGTTTTACACGGAGTCGAAAGTTCAAGCTCACATTTTCTGGAAAGGGAGAAAAAAAAAAAAAGGAGAAGAGAGGAGGGGAAAAAAAAAAAAAAAAAGAGAAAAGAGAAAAAGAAGTGGAGAAAGAAAGAGGACAAGTCGTGATGTGGGAATCTTTGGCCTGGGATGAAGATGGAAGGCGCCACTGGAAAAGCGGAGCTCTCCCAACGAGAACCAGATGTCCTACATGTTCCTGAACACATCGAGCCCGTTTCCAATTACACCAGAATTAGAGCAATAATGAGAAACAAAACAGGGTTGTTGCTTGGGGTTTTTTTTCCCCCCTTCCCTCTGCTCCGTGTCCTCCCCTCTCTGCCCCAGATGGATCGGTAGCGTATCTCCAGCTGACATCTCCGATTGCTTCCCCAAACAATCCTCCCCTTCCCCTGGCCTGCCACGAAGCTGTTCTCCGCCTGGGCCTGACTTGCCTGGGAGCAGCTCTCCGAGCTGAGCCCAGGATTTCATTAGGCCTGAGCAGAAGAAAGGCTCATTCTGCTCATTTTCTGCTCGTTAGAGGCTCATTGATAGCGACACTTTTATGTTGGTTCGGGGTTTTGTTGTTTCTCCCAGGCCCAGGCTTGACCAAACGTCCTCTCTTAGCTGCGGGATTCCTCATTAGGGCAAGAAAGAGGCAGAGATTCGTCTCCAAATCTTGTGGTTTAGAATCAGAAAGTATCATAAACTACGGGGGTTTTTTCTCCTATTTTCTTTTTTTTCCCCCAATTAAGGAGTTTGTTGAGTGGTTTTTTCGATGCTTAAAGACAATTAACAGTGAAAGCAAATGAAAGGAAACCCAAACCCACCCCCTCTTTCCAAACTCCCCCCAGCTGGTTTGGCAAATCCGGCTTTTAAGCCTTTTCCTTGGATTAAGCTGGTTTTTTTTTAGTGGAAGGTTCCCTGCCCGTGCCAGGGGGTTTGGAATGAGATGACCTTTAAGGTCCCTTCCAGCTCAAATCATTCCATGATTCCCTGATTTTACAGTTGGCTAATCACTGAAATAGAGTCAGACACATCAAGTGCCATCCTGGTTTTTGGTTTGGTTTTTTTTTTTTTTTTTTTTTTTTTTTGAGGAAGGAACCAAAGGAGATGGAGGACTTTGGAAATCTGCTGCCAGCCCAGCCCATGGGCACTCCGGGCTCCTGTCACTTAAGGACACAGGAATTAGCACTGAGTGATCTGAGGGATCCTCTTTGTCCTGGTGGAGGGATCCTCCGTGGATCCCTGCATCCATGCTCCATAGGATCATGGAATCATTGGTGGAAAAGATGTCCTCTTTGGGAGCAGAGCCCGACCACCCCCCCGCCAGAGCTCCCCCCTCCTGTCAGGGATTGCAGAGCCAGAAGGTCCCCCCTGAGCCTCCTTTTCTCCAGGCTGAAAAACCATAACTTTAGGATCATGGAATCCTTGAGGTTGGAAAAGATTTCCAAGACCGTCAAGTCCAGAGCTCTGCTCTGCTTTCCAAGCTGGCTGTGAATGATCTGCCTGCTCAGTTTCTGGTGGAGGAGAAAAGACACCCCTGTGCCAGGTGGCCTTTGTATTCTGTAGGAAACCAGGTGATAATTCATCAATTCAATAATAATTAAATTATTAAACTATTAATCATAATAAGACCATCTACACCAACCCCCTGCCACTACTGATTATTAAAATAAGCCCTTGTGGGGTGGGGACGGTGCTGGGAGGGTTGTTGTTACAGGTGGGAAAGGGCTGAGCCTCCCTGAAGCCCTTTCCAGGCTCCAGCTGCTCCAGGGGGCTCTTCCCAAACACCCCCCCAGGCACTGCCAAAATGGGAAGCAGAGCCAGGGAATGCTGTGAGGGAATGCTGGGATCCATGGCCACCTACCTGAGGCTCGGGGAGGGACAAGGATTCCCTGCCAAAGCCCAGGGTGGGCGATGCCTTCTCCAGGGAAAGGGGTGGCAGAGCAGGAAGCTGCTTCCCAGGCCAAGCCAGGACCCCTTTCCCACTTCCAGAGTGTTGTTTCCTCCTCTCCACACCCCCCCAGGTCGAAGCAGGGTGTCACAAACCACGTCCAGCCCTTCAACTTCCACGTGCCACAACACTGTCACCCTGCTTTTCATGGATACCTTTCCGTGTGGCTGCTCCCATTTCCCTTCCCCGTGTCCCTCAGCCAAGAACTGAGGACATTCACCTTCCAAAATCCTCCTCTCTCCACCCTCCCTTCCCCACGAAGGAGGTCTAGCAGGAAGCACCCCGTGGAGCATTTCTGGCCTTCTCAAGTCCCACACTCATTTATCAGGAGCTCAGCCCCTTTTCTTCTTTGCCTTCCTCTCCTTCCAAAGTCCATTTGCAGGAACCCAGAGTCTCTGCACGGATATTGTTCCTCTCTTTTCGTGACCTCCTGTGTTTCCCTGGAGATTGTTCCATGTGAAAGAAGAATGAAAAAATGAAACAAATGGATTCCTTTTTTGTGTGTGTGTGTGTGTGTGTTTTTTTTTTTTTTGCAACACTCTGAGTATTTCAATTAAGGAAAGAAAGCAGAACAATGGAAACACCCCATCAAGAGCTAAATGTGCAGGACGTGATGAGGCTGGTGGAAAGATGCCCCTTGAACGGAGAGACAGGAGACTCTCTGGGGACGCCACTTCCACGGGGCTCATCCTGTCCCAGCCCAGTTCATCCCTCCCAGCACACACACTGCGTGGCTCACGTCCAGATCCCCCCTGATCCCATGATCCCGAGGCTGCTGCACTCTGCCCGAGGGGCTCAGGAGGGTTTATCCCACCCTGGACACCCTCCAGCCTCCAGCTGACCCCGATCCAGGCGCCTCCAAACCGCAATTCCCGGCTCTTCCAGACCCGGGGGGAGCACGGACAGTTGGACTTGGTTGGTGCCTCCCGAGTGCTGGAGTGCAACCCAGAGAAGCCAGAGGTGACATTTCACACTTGGTTGAGGCTTCTCTGAGCTGGAGAAGCCAAAAAAGGGCGGCTGTGCCCTCTGCCCACCCACCATTCCCGGGAATCTGCCCATCGGATGGTCCTGGGTGATCTACTGAAAACGAGCCAAGCAGCACAAGAACTCTGGATTTTGGCTGAAGTGTGGAAGCAGGGGGCAATGGGGGAGCTGGGAGATGCAGGGGGGGAAGCAGAGGACGAGCTGGAGCAGGTTGTGAAACGCTGCTGTTGCACTGGAGACGTTGCAGGGCCGTTTCTCTGGGATAAGCTCCGTTCCATCCCCCCAAAGCGGGGCAGGGATCAGAACCTGGCTCCATAGAATCCTCAAATAATCTCCAAATAACCTCCAAATAACCAGGCCTGACATCTCCTTGAGGAAACCACCGCTGTTTCACACCAGAGCTTTTCAAATCCTCACAAACAACCTTTTCCTTTCCCCGACCTCTTTTCAGTCCGTGGCTAAGAACGAGTAAGAAATTCACTGATCCGGTGCAAAAGTACATACTCTAATTATATTTTTTTTAAAAAACCACACAAGATACAAGGTGGAAAGTGGGGTTTTTTTTGCATCTGGAGAGTTGTGAAATGCCCCTCTGTGCTCGGGGAAAGCCCTGTAAGGAACCCAAGGGGAGTTTGTGGTTTCGGGGTCCAATTTGCATTCTGGGTCCTGCGTTCCTTCCCCGATTTCCCAACTTTCCCATTCCATTCACCTTTGTTCCTTGCCTGCAACTGCTCCTGCTGATTGCCCAGGGAAATCATAAACATTCTGGCTATTCCTTGGCTCCTCCTGAAATCTCCCAAACCAAAGCTTTCGCTGCAGGCATCCCAACCTTTCTCCCCGTGGCCTTGGCTGAGCTTCTCCATCTTTCCAAACCGACCTGGAGCCCCGGGAATCAGCATCCCAGCCCTTGGATGGCAGATGGAAGCTGCTCACCTCCCTCACCCTGGTCTGCAGCAAGTTGTTAAGAAGCCTTTCCTGCTCCTGTTCTCCGAGTACAGGAGATTAAATCCATATTAAGGCTTTAAAAAGCGATAATTAAGAGCCCAGATTCCTGTTGAAAACCTGGATTCTGTGCTGGCCCAGCTGGAACCTGCGAGCTGGGAGCAGTGGAGCTGCAAGTTGGTATTTGCCTGGCCCTGTGTTGCTTAAAACCCTATTTTTTCATGGAGTTTTGGACCATCTGGAGGCTGAGTTTTGGATATATTCACGTCTGGGAATGGCACAGTTGGGAATTTATTTCCATGGAGGAGCTTTTCCAAGTCAGGCTCTGTGTATCCTCCACCCTGCTACCCCTGTATGTAGACACCAGGTCTGTGCTGGTGCTCAAATTAATGGTTTTACATTAAAAAATGCTAAAAAAAAATAAAATAAAATAAAATAATAAAGTTCTAGGTCAGCACATGGACAATATTCCAAGAGAAAAGATTTTTGTAAGGCCTTAAAAACCACAGAATGCAAAAGAAAAGCTTAACTGTGGATAATCCCGCAGTGAAAATCCCATTCCTTTGCTCTTTTCCTCTTTCAGTTTTGCAGGAAATATCATTTTTAGGCTTTTATTGGAGAAGGGAAAATGCCTCCGTTTGTCATTTAAGGTGAGAGATTTTGTTTTGCCCCTCAATCAGCACTTGCACATCTTACACGGCCACAAACCCAAAGCCTTTCAAACCCTTCCCACTTCTATTTCAAACATTCCAGCTCCCAAACAACGAGAAAACTCAGAGCAAAAAAACAAAATAAGAGTCACAGGAAATGCTTTGACACAGAGGCAAAATTTCCTGTTTTCAGAGATGACCAATATCAGCAAAAATGTCCTTTGACTTGGAACAACTGAGGCAATTCCTTCCAAAGAGACAAAGAAATGTAAAAATCCCTCAGAAATCCACACACAACAAAAATCAGGAATGAGGAATAAGACGAGGCATTTCTAATTTTCATGGGTCCAAAGATTGTAATTTGGAATATCTGGAGAAACTGGCGGTTGGGAGGAGATTTTTAAGGGCCTTTCCAGTCCAAACCATTCAATAAAATGCTGGGGGTTTCCCCATTTTTCCCTTCCCTTATCAACTTCTCTTTTTTATTAGTGTGTGATTAAAATATTAACATGATTTTATTAAAGTTTGATGCTGTCTTTCCCAAAATAATCCACCTTTCCTTGGTAAGATACTTGGAGGAAGGGAAATTTTAACCAGGTGCCAAAAAAAAAAACACCCAAAACCACTCTGGGAAAGTGAAACAGAGGAGTCAAATTTCAATTCCAGTGAATTCTTCCGACCTCTTTGTGCAATTCCCTTCCTTTGTATCTCAGGTAATGCCTCCAGAATTCCAAACCCAATTAAGAACCTCATCAAAGCATTTCGTACAATCCTTGATGGATTATAAGCTCGCTGGGAAAGGCAGGGACGTGGTGATGAAATTCCTGAGCAAAGTAGGTCGGGTTTAGATCTTTGTCATCGCTCCCAACCTCCCCCCCACGGCAGGATTATTCCAATCCTGGAGCCCAGCTCGCCTTTGGTGTCCCAGAGAGCTTCGTCCAGCCACAAAGACAGGGATTTACTGCCCCTGGGGGGAAGCAGGAGATGATCCCTGGGCTGGAATCCTGTCGGGATTAAACCCCAGTCAAGTTGGAACTGAGTTTGCAGATGAGGCCAAACCCATTTCTTAACGTGCTCAAACACCCTTTGGAGCCCACGGGGTGTTTTCAAGGTGACTTTGGATCTCCTCACTCGACATTCCCTCTCTGGTGGGACCTGGTGGAATGGCCCCTCTTGGGTCCCACAGGGCTGTGGCCTCGGGATAACGGGAGCTGTGGGGAATGGGCAAGGAATTCTGATGGAGCCCCACGGAGTTAAAGCTCTTCCCTTGCCCTGGGAAGGGTGAAAGGGCTGTGCCTCCACTGAAGGTTGTTCCCAGAACAGACTGCCCAGAGGAGCTGTGGCTGCCCCTGGATCCCTGGAAGGGTCCAAGGCCAGGCTGGAGCCACCTGGGCTGGTGGGAGGTGTCCCTGCCCGTGGCAGGGGGTGGAATGAGATGGGCTTTAATGTCCCTCCCAACCCAAATCATTCCAGGATAAGATGGACTGGCCATCATGTAACTCACTGATGCACCACCCTGCACTAAACCTTCATGATCTTTTTAAGAGGTACTTGGCATGTAGGGATATCACTTTTGGGAAAACAGGGGAGTGATTCCTTCAGGAACCTTGTACAAACAACCAGAGAGGGCTGGAGTAAAGCAGAGGAGAACACTCAAAGAATCCCAGGATATCCTGAGCTGGGAGGGACCCCCAAGGACCATCCAGTCCAACCCTCAGCCCTGCACAGGCCCAGCCCCAAGAGTCCCCCCCTGTGCCCCAGAGGATCATCCCAACCCTCCTGCAGCTCTGGCAGCCTTGGGGCTGTGCCCACTGCCCTGGGGAGCCTGGGCAGTGCCAACCACCCTCTGGGGGAAGCTCCTGGAGATGTGGGGGAAGAAGGGATAACAAATTCCAGAGCCTCACCCCTGGGCAAGCCCAACCCCCCCTCAGCTCCCTGGCAGGGTGCCCTGAGGTCCTGCCCAGCCTCAGATCCCACTGTCTGCTCCGAGCAGACCCAGGGCAGGTCAGACACAGCACGTGCATCTTCCCTCACCTCCCAGGAATTTGCCTCAGATCTCACTGGAGATTGAGGGATAACTCAGGGAACAGAGGGCTGTGTGGGCTCCTCACAGCTCAGGGTGGGTGCACAGCAGGGTTGTCCACCCTGTTCTCACGTTTGTGGGTGACCAGGGCAGAGTGAGGGGGATCCTGGGACCATTTCCACTCTATTTATTGTCATTACAACCCAAAAAAATATCCCCATTTCTAGGGAGAAAACTGATTATTGGGTTTGATGACAACAAAGTGCTGCCCTTCAGAACTGCAAGGAAAAGGGAATTCCTGGGATGGGAGGTCAGGGTGACCCTTGGAAGGTACAGATTGTGTCAGTCATTGTGGATATCCTTTCCCTGAGGAATGAGCTCAGGGAACAGCTGCCCAAAGGGGATCTCGTGGCTTGGCCCAAGCTTGGTGAGCAGCCCCAGAGCTGAAGGTGTCCTGTGGTCAAACATCCCGAGCTCTGGGAAGCTGATGCATCACAAATTGCTCCCCCTGAGTCATCCCAGGTCTCTTTTGAGGAGAAGGGGACAGTAGGAGGGACTATCAACACTTTCTCTCCCCAAGGGAGGTGGTGGCAGCAGAACAGAGGTCCCCAGCCCTCACCTCCTCCTGGGCCAACTAACCTGCAGCACAACGGGGTGGGACAGGGAAGTGGTGGAGCCACCAGGCCTGGAGGTGTTCAAAACACACGTGGAAGTGGCACTTTGGGACGTGGCTTGGTGGGAATGCTGCTGGTGTCGGGATGGAAGTTGGACTTGGTGATCC
>NW_020957278.1:37507-39485 GCF_003031625.1 Empidonax traillii | reverse complement strand
AACCAGAGGCAGAGGCCAGGGTAGACCCCAGGCCAGGTCCAGCAGAGCTGGGTGATGTTCAGGCACAGGAGGGACACCCAGCCCTGCTCCTGCCTTTCCACTGCAGCACAAGGCAGAGTTTGGGAATTCAGGTTCTCTCCCCAACTTTCCCAGAATCCCAGAATATCCTGAGCTGGGAGGGACCCCCAAAGACCAGCCAGTCCAACCCTCAGCCCTGCACAGGCCCAGCCCCAAGAGTCCCCCCCTGTGCCCCAGAGGATCATCCCAACCCTCCTGCAGCTCTGGCAGCCTTGGGGCTGTGCCCACTGCCCTGGGGAGCCTGGGCAGTGCCAACCACCCTCTGGGGGAAGAACCTTCTGCTGAGATCCAGCCTGAGCCTGCCCTGGCACAGCTCCAGCCATTCCACTTTAGGCTGGAGGTGCTTCCCAAAGTGTGGAGTAGTTGTAAAGATTTATTATCCCCAACTTTCCCTGCTGTGCAGAGACACCCTGGGATTAAATCCCACCTGGGATTTCACTGTCACTCATGTTTTAGGAAAGGTCCCATATTCTGATGTATTTGGTTCATCAGTGGTGGCCACTGTACAAGCCTGGCTGGAACCAGATGATCTTTAAGAGCCCTTCAAGCCAAACTTCTCTGTGACTCAATGAAAATACAGGTGATCCTGCACTGAGCTCCTCAGGGACTGAGGTGGACACATCACTGCCTTCCCAGCCACAGGAAATGGAGACAGAGGAATATCTGCAGGGCATCAGACACTCCTGAGGGCTGAGCCAACCACTCTGCCTTCAGACAAGACCTTGTGGTTGAGATCTCAAACTCTGAGGGGAGATTCGTCTTCCTACCCTAGACCCCGAAATCTGATATCTATGGATTACCACGGAATGGTTTGGGTTGGAATGCACCTTAAACACTGTCTGTGCCACGGGCAGGGACACCCTCCACCAGCCCAGGATGCTCCAGCCTGGCCTTGGACACTTCCAGGGATCCAGGGGCAGCCACAGCTTCTCTGGGCAATCCTCCCAGCCCCCCCCCATGGAGGGTCCAGGCCTGGGATAACTCAGGTTTTTTTAGGACACATCCTTTTCTCCCAACTTCCAGCCCCCTCCTGGTGCTTGGCTGTTTGTCCAGCTCTTCCTCCAGCCTTCTCCCTTTTGGTTGGAATCCTCCTTGGGTAAACAGCTGCAGGGCCTCACCCAGCTCTGGGGGGGTGAGGAGGAGCTCTGAGCTCAGCTCTCCATTAGCCCACAAGGCTGAGTCCCAGGATGGGACCCGCGATAACCCCGGTGCTTGGCTCCCAGCCTTCCCAGAGCGCATTCCTCTCCCCCAACCAGGTGCCAAGGAGGGGGCTGGAGCACCCTGCCAGCACCTCTCCTGTCCCTGTGGCTTCCCAGCCAGCTGTGACACCCACACTGGGCACTCCCCGCCCGCAGCCACGCTCGGGGCCACCAGCCCGGTCCGTGCCCCCTCCAGGCGTCCCAGCCCACGGGGCAGCGAGACCTGGGAGGGGCTGAGGAGCACCTGGTGTGTCTGTGCACCTGGAGATTTGGGGGTTCAGGTCAGCTGCCCAGGGCAGGGGTGGATCCCCATCCCTGAGGGGGGATTTAAAATCCCTGTGGATGTGGCACCTGGGGACGTAGGGCAGTGGTGGCCTTGGCAGGGCTGGGTTTATGGTTGGACTCAATCTTAAGGGTCTTTTCCACCCTAAACAATTCCACGGTTCTGTGATCACCAAACTGGCCCTCCCTGGAATCACAAACAGGGTCACTCTCATCAAGCCTCTCCCCAGAAATATGCCCAGCCATGGCCCAGGACCAGGGAATGACTGGCTTTGGAAGTGGCTTTTGAATGTCCTAATTACAAGCCTTTCAAAGGAAGGTTGACTTCCAAGACCAAGGGGGTTGATCAGGAGGTTTCCAGTTGAGATCCAACCCTGGAATGATGGAGCTCCTGCACCGAGGGATCTTTTGGGGTTATT
>NW_020957278.1:35341-37151 GCF_003031625.1 Empidonax traillii | reverse complement strand
AGCCATGGCCCAGGACCAGGGAATGACTGGCTTTGGAAGTGGCTTTTGAATGTCCTAATTACAAGCCTTTCAAAGGAAGGTTGACTTCCAAGACCAAGGGGGTTGATCAGGAGGTTTCCAGTTGAGATCCAACCCTGGAATGATGGAGCTCCTGCACCGAGGGATCTTTTGGGGTTATTGCATTTTGCCTTTGCCCTCGTGCCTGGGTTCCCTTGTTCTCCCCAAAAAAACCAACAGAAGAGTTGTGGGAGCAGCCTCTGGTACCCTTTGGAACGTGCCCAGCCAGGTTTTTTAGGAGACTGTTGACTGGCAGGGATAAAACTGGGCACTGCTGACAGTGAAGCACCTGGGGGAGCCCATACCCTGGCCCTGGGTGGGAATCCTCAGAGCTTTGGGGTTTTGTGCCCATAACCTGGCACTAAATGCACTTCAGCAGGGAAGGGACTGCTCCAGGAAAAAGGGCTGGCCCGAATTTATTACTGTCCTGTCTCAGAAGTGCATTTTAAACTCACACAGAGCAGGGTTAGATGGGACATTGGGAAGGAATTCTTCCCTGTGAGGGTGGTGAGGGATGGGAATAGAATTCCCAGAGAAGCTGTGGCTGCCCTGGAAGTGTCCAAGGCCAGGTTGGAGCAATCTGGGCTGGTGGAAGGTGTCCCTGCCCATGGCAGGGGTGGAACTGGATGATCCTCAAGGTCCCTTCCAACCCCAGTCATTCCATGGCATTCCTGGGCCAGGGAGGTGTGAGCAGAGCACACGAGCTTTGAGTTGATCCCAAATTTGTAAGTGGCTCCACGGCCCCCTCCAGAGACACAGAGGAAGAGAAGGACTTTCCCAGATTTATTCCTGCAGGAACCAAAAGATTTACTCCCCCTTGGCTCCCTTTCAGGTGCCATAAATTGAGTTCCCCCACTATCTTTTCGCAGATTGTCTTGCTGGATTTATCAGGAAGGAGTTTATGGGTTCAGAGCTCCCTTTTCTCCCCAGCCCCCCCCTTGCAAGGACCTGAACAAGCAGCCTGTGTTTATAAATATGTGCATCAGGTCCATTAATGGAAACTGATTTATTGCACAAATAAGAGGCTTCATCAATTTTCCTCTGGACCTCTTTCAGTGGCACATAAATTACCCTGTTGCTACTGGGTTTGGATTTCTAAGTGGATTTATCGGAGCAGGGACTTTGCTCATTTATTTTATAGCTCCCTTTGTCTGTGGAATAATTAGAGTTTGGAAGTTTTTCTCTCCCTCTCCTTTGCTCCCTTCCTTCCTCCCTCTAGGAAAACACTGGCTGATATTCTGAGGGGTGAGCTCAGACACCTCCTGACCAGCAGGTTGGGGTTCCTCTTGGAGCTGTTGGAAGGACGTGGAGCATTGCAAAAAGACCCCCCTTTGGACCATCTCTAACCCCAAAACGGAGGTGCTGAGTGCCTGGTTTGGGAAATCCTTGATCTCTTTTAGGAAGAAATTGGCCTCTTGCTGCCCTGTCAGCACTGGCTGGTGCCTTCTCCAGGCTGATGGGAAGGGGAACCCCTTGACTTGTCTGCATGAGCAGGTCTGTCACATAAACACTTCCTGGCCCCACAAAGCTCCATAAATGTCCAAGGTTTTCCTAAAAAATCTACAGCTTCTGTGCACAACTTCATGAGGCACCCTGGGAATGGTGAGGAGCTTCCCTGGTGCCGGGACAGGAGGAAAACTGGACACAGTGCTGGCAGGGGGAGGCCTTTCCATGGCAAAGCCCCTCACAGCAGAATCCTAAAGGTTGGAAAAGCTCTCCAGGACCATGGAATCCCCCCTGTGCCCCATCCCCA
>NW_020957278.1:13110-34450 GCF_003031625.1 Empidonax traillii | reverse complement strand
ACGCTCCAGCCCCTCCGTGCCCTCCTCGGGAAGGTCCCGCCGCTGTCCCCGTGCGCTGCCCTGAACTGCTGCCCGGAACACTTTCTTCTGCTGCAAACTCGTTTGTGGAGCCTCCAGAAAACGAGCCAAAGGCTTGCCTGGGTTTTTGTTGTTGTTGCTGCTGCTGTTTTCGCCCGGGGCTGGAGCACAAATCCATGAAACAGAAGCCCAGGCTCCCAGGAATGCGGTGCATTACGACACCGTGCCGCAGAGACGGAGACTATTTACATAATAGATCAGAAAGCCCGGCCAATTAGCTGACAAAGGGAAGGGCGTGCAAGCGGGGCACGCAGAGTTCAGCCTAATTAAGAGCGAGCCATTAGAGAGAGCTCGGCTCAAATTGGGAGCGGAGGAGGAAGATGAGAGGGCAGCGGTGACGGGGGAAGGCTGCACTGACCTCTGCGAGGGCACGGGGACATTCCCTCTTCATCCACACCGCTCATCCCACTGATCCTCCATCCCCTTCCCTCTTCATCCACACCACTGACCCCACAGCCCTGCCCTCCCAGCCCCTGCTGTGCAGGTGGAAACCGAGGTGGTTCCTGCGCTTGGGGAGAGAGCAAAGAGTGGACCAGCAGCACCCCCACCCCCCTGTGAGCCCTGGCTGCTCGTCCCTCACCCATTCCCGCCTGGAAATCATGGGATCACCTGTTGGGGAACACTCCCAGTGCAGGCAGAGTGGGGCAGAATCGGGCCCTGGATGGAAGGAAATGTTTGGAGTCCCAGGGAATGAGGTGGGAATGGGCACCAACCCTTTGCCCAGCAAAGAGCAGGGACTCTGCAGGGCCCAGGGGACAAGAGCCAACCCCAAACCCACCACTGGAACAGGTCCCTGGACCGTAAGGGTAGGCAATTCCAGGAATTCCTTTGATGGGCATCCCTCCCTGAAGGCACCAGGTTGGTCCTGTGCAGGTCTGAGGGTTGGACTGGGTGATCCATGTGGGTCCCTTCCAACTCTGCATATCCTGGGATTTTGGGATAATCATCTCACTGCACCACAAATAAATGACTTAAAGGAACCAGACTTCCAAGATTCTGCTGTGGGAATCCTGGGATTGAGCCAGTGAGGGAAACTTCCTAAGAAGGGATTTTGGAGTCAAATGGGGCCACCATTGGGTCACTGGAGCCACCCACTGTGAGGGGCTTTGTCCCAGCAGGGACAGCCCGGGGTGGGGGGTCCTGTGCAGGGCCAGGAGTTGGACTCAATGATCCCTGGGGGTCCCTTCCAGCTCTGGGATTCGGTGAGTGTGATCCCAGAGAGATCCCAATGGGCACTCAGGAAAGCTTCCCATCTCCCTGCAGCGACCTCACCGTCACCCCGGCCAGGGCTCGGTGTGAAAGGCCACCTCCTGCTCCTCACACAGTAACGAGGCCCACCCACATGGAGGGAACCTCGCTCCCAATCGCCGCCTAATTAAGTTAATTTGCTAATTGCCGGCGCTTAGCCAGGGGAGCAGCGCCATCTGCTGAACCCTCCTCCTGCTCCAGCCTGCAGGGTTCCTGCACCCCGCACTCCCAAAACCACGTGGAAGAGGAGAAACCTGGTGTCTTCCACATCTCCACACCCTGGGGATGTCGGTTCTGCTCCATCCCGTAATTTGACGGCGCTTTCTGAGCATCCTGGGCTGGTGGGAGCTGCCCCTGCTATTGGTAGGGGGGTTGCAACTAAATCAGCCTTAAGGTCACCCCCAACCCAAACAGTTCCACGATTCCACACAAGCCTTGGTGGTCTTTGGTCTCACAACAACACAGACTCTTCCTGCAGGAGGGAAGGAGAAGGAGAAGAAGGAGAAGGAGAAAACTTCTGGAATCAGAAGAATCAGTTTTCTTTCAAGACCATCATCCATGTGATGAGTTCCCCCCTTGCCAGCTGAGCTCAGCTGACAGTGTGTCTTTCCAGCCAACAGCAAAATAAAAATAGGGAAAAAAACATCAACCTTCGAGCACTTTGCTGTTTGCTCCATCCCCTCAACTCTTGCCCTCCATGAGGGTTTAATAAAAAGTGTTTTGCTGGTTGGTTGAAGGCCATCAGAGCAGCTCATGGCTGGTTGCAGTTGTTCAGCTCTCAGGTGGAAACGTCCCCAAATGATGCAATCCCAACTCTCTGCCTGAATCCCAAGTGTCCCCACTCAGGGAGCCTGAATTCCCAACCTCCCTGTCAACCTACCACCACTTCGGCCACCAAAACCTGCAAGTCTGGCTTGCAAGCCCTGAGATTATTTTAGGATTTGCCAGATTCGGGTCCTATTTCTCTGCCCCCTTTCAGCTTGCAAAATGCTTCTCATTTGGTATTTCCAAGCTTTCTGTTACAATCACAGTTTTTTTTTTTTCCTCCCTCCTCCTGCTTTTGATGTTGAACAAAACCTGAGATCCTTCAGCCCATCTCCTGAACCCGCAGCTGGGGTTTTATGGGAAGCACTTGGACAACTGCAAGATGTCCAATAAAATCACAAAAGCTGGCAATGCCTGGGGGTTCCTCCCCTCCTTTATTGCTGGTCCATAGGACAAGTTCACTGGTGTGATCCAGCTGCTGGCTGGGCTTAGGACAGACCCTTAAAATCACCTCTGATTCCCAGGGCTTGGAGTCCTCTTGACTTCCCATCAGAGGTGTCCCTGTTACGGGGCTCTTTGCCTTGCCTACCCTTTTTTTAGGGTCGATTCTCCCACCCCACAACAGGTAGGACAAATCAGCTGGGGAAGGTTCTCATCTCATCTCCTGCTGAAGGAGACAAACAAAGGCTGGAGTGGCTGTTTTCCCAGGACATGCCCTTCCCTGGCCCGACCAGGACATGCCCTTCCCGAGCCTCGGGCGGGCACGAAAGTTGAGCCCCGAAAAGCCTTTTTCAAAGGCGACCTCCGGGACTCTGCGTCAGCCCCTCCCGGGGCCTCCCGTTCGGCACGGATCACCCTCATTAGCAAGGGAAAGTGGGATAAACGGAACAGGCTGCACTCCTGGCTCCAGTCCCTCCCGGTTCCTCTTGGAAGTCCCCACGATTCCAACGGATCCTTCCAAGCAGCGCTCGGTTCGTGACCGCTGCGGATTAGGGGAAGGCCGGGGATGATCCGGGTCCCTGCAGCTCATCACTGACAGCCCGGGGAGTGTTTCCAATATGGGATTCTTGCTTTGTTGGGAGCCTTGGAGAGGGCTGTTTACAACAACAGCCCCGCAATTACCTCCAAATGATTGTCCTTTGAGGAAGAGGTTCTGGGAAGCTGGAGAGGGAAGCTCGGGAGCTGCTCTATCTCCATCGGCAATGTGAAAGCAATCAGGGCTTGTTTGGACCTCTTGTTGTAAACAGATGTTGCTTTAGAGCAAGATCTTCCTCGCTGGGCAGCCAGAGCTGAGGGAGAAGAAGGGTCCAGCCCGAAAAAAGAAGGGAGCAGAAAGATGAAGTCAGGTTTTCCTCAGGTTTCCCACTGGATGGACTCGAGCGCGTGTCAAACGTGGGCTAACGACCCCAAATGTGCCCTTTCTGATACCCCCGCAGGCACAGCTCTCACTGCCTCCCCTTTCAGCAACGAGCTGGAAACGTTCAGGGGGGAGCCGCTTTGTTTATTTGTGTGGTTTTTTCCCCGGTAAAAACAAGGCTTGGGAATTAGCAAAGCGTGATGGATGTTCGCGGGGTGTGTGAACAATGGGAATATCCAGCGCGGAGCTGGAGGCGAAGACTCGGTTTATTCTGAAACGGAGGGTTTTAATTTTTTTTTTTTTTTTTTTCTGCTGGGGAGGGAACAGGACAGGAAAAAACAAGCTGTCCAGAAGACAGAGCACTGCGAACCAGCCCTCTCCTTCTTCCCAAACCACAGCACCTCGGGGAAAGATTAGACTTCCACAATCGCTTCTTTTCTCCCGGCCCTCACATTTGACACTTAAAAAAAAAAAAAAAAAACCAGAACACGTTCGTGGGGGAGGAATTTCAGATCCTTTTCCAGGGTTGAAAGTGAGAGGGGCTGAGCCACAGGAAGCAGAGGAGCTGGTGGGATGTGAGGGCACAGTTTGGGGTGCTCAGAAATTGTCCCCTTGGAGGGGACAAGGGGATTCCCACCAGCTATTTGGGTGACCTGGAGGTGTCCCCAAGGCCACGTCCAACCTATCTCGAGGGTCACCATCATCTCCTTCCCTTCAGAATCCCCTTTGCTGAGCGAGGCTGGAGCACTGGGATGTGATTCCAACCATCCCTTTCCCCGCTGGAAGGTCCTGGAGCAACCCCTTGGCTGATTCGTTCGCTTGTAAACGAGCTGTAAATTATCCTTAATCTGGACAAGAGTCTTTCCCTGGTTTTATTCCTCCCCTGGAGGGGCTGTTCTTCCACCTGGGCAGAGCAAGGGATTTTGGAGACACAGCTGGGACAAAATTTCTCCCTCCCAGGAGCTTCCACGGCCCGGAGTTCGATCCTGTTTAGCATGGCAGGGTCTGAGAGCAGGGAAAGAGAAACCTGGAGGTTTTGTTTTACTGAGGAAAAGGGTCTCCCAGGAGAAAGGGCAAGAAAAAAAAGGGAGGAAAAAACCACTGACTGCCCCCATTCCAAGGGGAAAAAATACATTTTAAAAAGGGGGTTTCTGTCTGTAACACAAAACAATGTTCCAGAGCTTTATCTGGAACAGTTCTACCCTTCCCCAGTTCTGTGGGAATGACACCAAATAAAGCACTGACTGCCTCTATTCCAAGGGGAAAAAAAGAAGGGGGGAAAAAAAAAGGGGTTTCTGTCTGTAACACCAAACAACGATCCAGAGTTTTACCTGTAATTGTTCTACCCTTCCCCAGTTCTATGGGAATAACACCAAATAAAGCACTGACTGCCTCTATTCCAAGGGGAAAAGATAAATTAAAAAAGGGGTTTCTACCTGTAACACAAAACAATGTTCCAGAGATTTACCTGGAACAGTTCTACCCTTCCCCAGTTGGGAATGACATCAAAAAAGCACTGACTGCCCCCACTCCAAGGGGAAAAAAAAGAAGGAAAAAAAAAAGAAAAAGGAGGTTTTTTCCTGCCTGCAACCCCAAAAAGATGTGTTTTTTTTTTTCCTTCCTGCAACCCCAAGCCAAACGATGCGGAGCTTTCCCCTCTCGCAGCCGTGCGGGACCGAGCCGAAGGTGATTCATGGCTCGGGACGCGGAGGTGACCGCGAGGATCCGCTCCCGAATTCCAGGGGCTGGGGCGCGCGGGACCAATGGGAAGGAGCCCAGGGGCTGATGTAACGTCTGGGCAGCTCAAAGCAGCTCCTCAATCTCGGTTATGAGGTAAAGACAGGGGGTCCCAGGGGGGGCGCGGGAGCCCCCCCCCCCCCCCCCCCCCCCCTCACCACCACCTCCTTCCCCGCGGGGTCGCGGCGGGGACGTGGCCTCTGCTCCCTCCCCTCCCTCTCCGAGCATCCTCCGCCACTCCGGGCTCCTTCCCGCGGCCGCCGGGACACTCCGGGATACAATGGGAGCTTTGTGAGAGCCGCTCCGGCAGCCCCAAACCCGCCCCCAAAACCCCCCCAACCCCCCCGGCACCTCCGAGCGCGGGGGGGATTGGGTTGCACTGAACCAGCGGCACCTGGAGGGGCGGCAGGGATGGAGGGGGTTTTGGGGAGGGGGCGTTGGGATTTTGGGAAGGGGTTCCCTCCCCAGCAGACTCACAGTACCCGCACCTGGAGGGGTGGAAGGTGATGGAGTGGGGTGGGAGGGGGTGGGAGGGGGTGTTGGAGTTTTGGGAAGGGGCACTGGGATTTTGGGAAGGGGTTCCCACTCCCCATAGACTCACAGCACCCTCACTTGGAGGGGTGGGAGGTGATGGAGGGGCTGGGAAGGGGTGGGAGAGGGCGTTGGAATTTTGGGAAGGGGTTCCCTCCCCAGCAGACTCACAGTACCCACACCTGGAGGGGCGGGAGGTGATGGAGGAGAGGGTGTTGAGGTTTTGGGGAGGGGGTAGGAAGGGGTAGGAGGGGTTCCCACATCCCACAGACTCACAGTACCCACACCTGGAGGGGTAGAAGGTGATGGAGGGGCTGGGAAGGGGCGGGAGGGGTTGCTGGGGTTTTGGGATCGGCGCTTTGGGGATTGGGATTTTGGTGCTGGCATTTTGGGGAGGGTTCCTCCTCCCTCCCCTCCATCCCCAGCAGACTCTGAGGCGCCCAGGGCTGCAGCACAGAGGGAGGGGGAGGCGCTGAAGGCACCGGCACAGGGTGTGGTGTCACGAGTTTGTGCGGCCTCAGCCGCTGCAGGAACCTGCAGATGTTCTCTGCTCATCATCCCCTCAACCTCCCCCGACCCTGCAAGAGTCCCAGGCTGGGCTGGAGCAACCTGGGATAGCGGGAGGTGTCCCTGCCCATGGCAGGGGGTGGCACTGGATGGGGTTTAAGGTCCATTCCCACCCAAACCATGCCAGGATTCTGCGATTCCGTCTCCCACACGCAGTCCTGATGCTGTAAAAAAGCAAACGAACCAAACAAAAATAAAATAAAGACAAAACCCCCCCCCCCCCAAAACAAAACAAAACAAAACGAAAAAGGGTGGGAGAATCCTGTTCCATGAGCAGCCACTGGTGGCACCTTCTTCACTCCCAGGGGCAGAGCTGAGCCCACCAGGTGTCCCTTTGGTTGAAGAGCCTTTGGTTCTGTGTCCCAGATCTTCTCCTCAGGTCCCATCTCGTCCCATGGAGCTTCCCAGGGCAGTGCCTGGCTCAGGAGGTGGGGACAGGACTGGATTTCATGGAGGGAGAGGAGGAGGGAAATGAAGGAGGAAATAAAGGATTGGAGGAGGGGGCTGGTTGGATTCTGGGAGGGATAAGGAGACACAGGGCTGGAATCCTCATTTTTGGGGGGAGTTTTGTAGCTGGTTTGGTTCAGGATCCCTATGAAAGGTGTGAGGGAAATGAAGTTTGGGATCAGCCCCTCTGGCAGCACGGAAAAAGGGGGATTTGGAGCAGATGGATCTTCCTGCTGCCCGTGTGGGACGGTCCTGGTGGGGCTGGTTTGGAAGTCGTGGGACTGAGAACAGAGCCAGGCCAGGGGAAACTTGGTGGGAATGACCCCGTGGAGAAGCTTGGGAAGGCAGAATGTGGGCAAAACAGAAACAGGTGATCCTGGAGCTGGACGCCGGAATTCCCAACAAAACCCCGGGTTGAATTCCCAAAGTTTATGGGAACAAACTCCTCTTTCCCGGGGGTTTGGGTTTGGGTTTGCACCAGTTTCCCCCCCCCCCCCTCCTCCTCTGGCACATCTTGCCCGTTTCATCCTCTTGGAATTCTTGATTTGGGGGAAGATCAAGTGCTCCCGGGGGGATATTTTCGGGGAGATTATTTTAACAAGCCCTTTTGTAGCAGGAAATCAGTGAGTTTAACCTAACAAGCAACTACCAGGCCGGGGGGACAAATAAATCTACTTCCCACCTATTAATTTTACAGGCAACATAAAGCAGTGTTGAAGTCAGAAGTAGATGTGACCCCAAAAGACATCGCTCATTTTGACACATATATAGTTTGCCCCCTGCCTGAACCCTGTCCCGTTCCCTAAATCCAGGAAACCGGCTCCCTTTTGCAAAGGATCAGAGCCCTGTGTGTCAGGAATGTGCTCTGCCTTAAACCAGAAGGCAGTTCTGCTCAGGGAAGGGGTGAACCGATGGAGATTTCCCCCCCAAAAATAGGGATAATGTTCCTTTTTTTGTGTGTTTTATTTGTTTTCTCGCTGCGCTCGGGGAGCGGATCCGGCCAAGCCCAGGCAGGGATTGTTGGGAATTCTTCTTGCCAAGCTGACACGTGGAAGGAGCAGGCAGGGGATGCTTCCACTCGAGGGGGATTTGGAGTTGCTGCTCAGCTGGGAGACAAGTGGAGGGGAAAATGCACCTCCAAGATCCAGCCCCCATCCCAGGGCTGGAATGGGATAACGCTCCGACCTTTTATCTCCGGAGGGGAGCAGTGAGGGAAAGAAACCAGAGCTCTGGGCACACTCAGCAGGTGAAAATAAAGGCCAGAGTCCCAGTGAAGAGGGTGATTAACCCATGAAATGAGTGAGCAGGGAAAGGGGGGGGATTAACCCCCACTCGAAGCATCCTGAGGCGAGGGCTGGATTTGCTGGGGGGGGCTCCAGGAAGGATAAACCCAAGCCAGGGGGTTTGGGCTGTGATCCCAAGGCACAAGTTGGGGGGATTTAGCTCCAGTTATCCCATCCAGAGCTTTGTCCTGGAAGGATGTGAAGCAGGTGGTGAGAAATGCTGGATGGCAATCCTGATTTAACCTGGTTTGCTGGGAAGTTGAAGGATTTGAAGGAGAGGCAGGAGCGGCGACACAGTTTGTTCTCTGCAGGGAAAGGGAGATTTTGGGTTAAAATCTTGGATCCCTCCTCGATTTCAGCCAGGCTGGGGTCAGACCTTCCTCCTCTGAAGGCTTTTGGAGTCAGAAGCAGCTCAGCTGGGTGAGAAGAGGAGCCTCATCTGGGGGAATTTCCCCCCCTCAGGCCAAAATGATCCCCCCCTGCAGCTCCACGTGCTGATATTCCAGAGGTTTGTAATTCCACAGCAATGGGGGCAGGTCCAGCAGCGTTTCCCAGTTAAACCCTGATGCACCAGAGCTGTTTTGGGGGGGGGGGTGATGAGACCCTCATCTATATTTTCCTTGGTGTTGGGTGGGTCCAGCTCCTCAGGAGCACATGGATTATCAGGAATATCAGCTCTGCCCCACCTCTGGAGTTGGGCTGATCCATCCCCACGAGAGCTGGGGGTCCTGAGGGCAAACCTCCAGCTGAGAGGGGTTCACTGGACACAGATCTAACCCCTGGGGCCTCACCTTGCCTTGGAAATGTCTCTGGATCCCAACTAAAACCACAGCAAGGAGCAAACCACGTCCATGGTGAGGCTGAGCCCTTGCCTGGATCCTCAGAGAACAATTCCTCGGACACCTGACCATCCCTGCAGGCCACAACACAAGCTCTGAGTGGATGCTGGTGCCTCAAGTGCAGCCTGGGAGAGAAGAGCCCCCCCAAAAAAGGTGCTGAGGGGGCTTGGCAGCTCCTTCAAAGTCGCAGCCTGAAGTCCAAATCCTGGGATCAGCCTTCCTTCCCCTCTCCTGCTTCCCATTCCCTGCTTTAGCAATAACAGCTGGAGTTATCTTGGGCCCAGGGAAAGCAGGTGGGCTCCACCCTGCAGGTGGCCCCCAGGAATCATCAGAAATGCTCCTTTTCCATCTTTTTGCTCCCTTCATTTTTTCCCAGGGTTTGTCATAGAAAGAGAGGCAAATCTGAGGAGATGTTTTCTCTTTAGGTTTTGGGAGGCTGAGTTGGTTGGTGGCTTCATCTACAGCCTTTTGTGCAGCTCAGAGAAGGCCACTGTGGTGCTGATGGAACCTCAGCTTTTTAATTCCTCCCGAATTTCAGCATCACCCCCTCTCCTCCTGTTTTTTTTTTCCTTGTATCCCAACCCTTGCAAAGCCCTGAAGTCCTTTTGGCTGGACCTGGATCTGTGCTGAGTCAAAAACTGTTGGGAAAACAGTCCCCCAGAGGGACCAACCCTTCACCAGGCACTGATAAGGATCCAGAGACCTGCCCTGGTGGAAGGTGGGGTTGGAACCAGGTGGTCTCTGAGGTCCCTTCCAACCCAAACCATCCTGGCATCCTCTGATCCCAAATTTGGCTCCTCCTGAGCAGAACATGAACATCTGCAGCCCAAGGCTGCCACCCCCCTGCCCTCCCTGCGGGTTCTCCAGGTGAGGTTCAGGCACTGGAAGCAAAGCCAAAGCACAGCCCAAACACTTCAGCTGGGAAAGGGTCACTGCCAGGTTTATTTTTTCATGGATAAAATGTCCCATTTCCCCCCTCCCAAGAACTTCCAAGAGCAGAGCTGCAAACCCAGCTGTTGTCGATGCCCACAGAATTCTTGTTTCTTCCTTTCCCTCTGCTCTGTCTTGTTCTCCCACACATCTCTCCTTCAGCTCCTGCATTTCTGTAGCAAACCCACTTACATCCCTTAAAATCGATCCTCTGCTGCTCTGGGTATCTCCAGCTCTGCTTCCCAAGGGATTTATCATTCCTTCTCCCAGCTGGAAAGGGCAGTGGACCCTCCTCAGCCCCTCTGCTGCCTCAGGAAGGCTCTGCCTTGGGAAGGTTCAGATTTTGGGAAGAGAATAAAATCCACCCAGATCTGTCCTGGACAGAACTGTTCCCCCTGGCTGGGGATATCCCAGACCCAGAAATGCATCCAGGGATTTCTGCCCTGCTCCTTTTCCGCACTGATGCTCAAAGGAAAATAAACTGGCTGAGGGGAAAATAAAGGAAAATAAACTGGCACAGCCCTCCCCCCCCAAAAAAAAAAAAAAAAAAACAAACGTCCCAACACTCCTGGTGGACCTGTGGAGGCTGTGGCACCTCTACCCATCCCCTCCACAAATTCCAAGACAATCCCACTCTCCTTTAGGGAAAAACCACCACAAACGCCCTTCAAAACCACAGACTACCCCCACAAAACCAGGGTTAACCCATCTGGATGCTGCCGAGGTTGGATGAGGAGACCTTCCTCTTCCCCCTCCCTGGAGAAAAAAACACCTTCATTCCCAGTGTGCCCTCAGGGAATTGGGCCTGGGTTTATTTTTAGCACATGCAGGGCTCACCCCCCCACCCCGTGCCCCCTCTCTGATCAGCACAGGCCCTGGGATGACAGGGATTATTTGGGTTGCCTCAAACGAGGCGAGCATTCGATTATATTTTCCCTCTCGGGGCTAGAACCCGAGCCAGTTTGTTTTTCTGATAAGGCCCATCTGGAGAGAGGACACAGCTGGAATTTCATCCCAATTAATAAGTGTCCTGGCTCCAGAACGGGTCGTGTTTGCAGTGAGCTCAGCCCTGGTGTAACAGCACCGCTGAAACAATAAACGTCACTTCGGGCTCCGCTTTGGTGTCTGGGCTGGGAGGCAGAAAAACAGTCCCTGCTCCAAAGGGGCAGGGGGAGGGCTGGATAAACTCGGGGAAGTTCAGGTCAGGTGAAATCACACCCATGGAGACTGTTCTTGGAGTGGGGAGGCTGGAGGAGCTGGGGCAGACAGTGCTGTCTCCCAGCAGCTGCAGGAAAGCTCTGGCTGGGAGCAGGAATTGTGAGGTGCTGAGGGATGATGGAGATGTGGGGCCGTGCTCAGCCCTTCCCCCAAGGGCTCACAGAGTCCCCTGAGCTGGGAGGGACCCCCAAGGACCAGCCAGCCCAACCCTCAGCCCCGCACAGACACCCCAAGAGTCCCCCCCTGTGCCCCAGAGGATCATCCCAACCCTCCTGCAGCTCTGGCAGCCTTGGGGCTGTGCCCACTGCCCTGGGGAGCCTGGGCAGTGCCAACCACCCTCTGGGGGAAGAACCTTCTGCTGACATCCAGGCCTGGCTCAGCTCTGGGGTTCCTGGTTCAGAGACAGGGAGGGGTGAGAGCACTGGGAGAGCACAACTGGATCCCCAAATCCTGCAAATAGGGGAAATGGCACACAGTCAGGATTTCCACCTGCTCTGAAAGTTTCTTCTCTCCTTTATGGTTGTTCCTCATGTCAAGATCTCCTCTCCTTCTGAATTCCTCCTGATCAGGCCAAGTGCATCTGTCCTGTGCCACAGCACTTCCTCTTCACTTTGAATCGTGGAACACACTGGGTTGGAAGGGACCTTTGGGACCATCCCATTCCACCCCCTGCCCCGAGCAGGGACACCTTCCACCAGCCCAGGGTGCTCCAACCTGGCCTTGGACACTTCCAGGGATCCAGGGGCAGCCACAGCTTCTCTGCCCACCCTGTGCCAGGGCCTGCCCACCCTCCCAGCCAGCAATTCCTTCCCAACATCTCCTTAATATCTCTTACAAACTTGCCCTGTCCCCTTTATTTCAACCTTTACAAACACGAGTCTCACTCTGTGTCAGTCATCATCCCATTTCAAATTCTCCCTCTATTCCAAGGAAATTCTCCTGCTTGGTTTGGTGCAAAAAAATCCACTGGGAGCCTCATCCAAGACAGAGATGAGGAGTTGCTGCTTAGATCATCCCCCAGCCCTGCCAGAACCCGCAGACAAGGTGTTCCTCCAGCTGCCTCCCTGCCAAGGCTGCACTGGAGCGACGTTTTTAGACAGAGCAGGTCAGGAAACACATCCAGGACTGGGATCAGGGGCAATTTACGCTCCTCTTGCCCGGGAAAGCGGGATCCTGGAGTCAGGTTCTTTTCCAAGCACTTGGATTCATCGCCTGTGCGTTCCCACATGAAAGGAGCTGTGGGATGGGACTGAAATAATCCCAGTTTTTCAGCCTGAGTGTGGGAAATGACTCTTTCCCTGGGAGCAGCCAGCGGGGATTTGGGGGATTGGAAATTCGGGGTTGCATCAGGATCCTGAGCTGGAATTTTTGGGGATGGTGTTGTCTCGAGGGATCGCTCAGTGCCCGTTCTGGGGGGGTGTTTGCAGGAGATTTCGGGAATTGTCACCAACCTGGCCCAAAAGGCTTGGAGCCCTCACCAAGTCCCTGCTGCCATTTGAATTCCATCAGCTGGCGTGGAAAAGCTGGCCCTGCTTTGTTCCTGTTCCTTGTCCTCATCCAAGAGCCCCAAAAAAGCCCCTCAGATCGGGTTTTCCTTCATCCCTGAATTTTTTTCACTCACCAGTAAGACCGTTAAACCTCCCAGTAACTGAGAAACCTCCGAAAAATGACCATAAATGTTCTTTTTGGGCAAAATTCTGGCCTGAACAGATGTCAATTCCGAATTTTCCTAGTTGAGATGACAGAAATCACCTTTTTTTTTTTTTTCTTTTTTTTTTTCCCCTGAAAATATTCCCTCAGGCTTGAATTTTGCTGTAGGGAATCCTACCTTGTGTCCAAGCAAAGCATCTCCACCTGGCCTGGCTTTTTCCTTTGCTCTGTGGCTTGTTCTGTCCCCAGGACAGAGTCACAACATGTGGCTGTTTGGGATCCATCCAGGTAACCCTGTGGAATGTCTGGGATGGGGTGGGATGACTGATCATCTTTTTTAGGGAGAGAGGGGGTGGGAAAAGCAGGAAGTAACCTGCTTTAATAATCAGGAATGTCTTGGTTTGGAGGAGTTTTATTTATTTTATGGATCAGGAACAATTCAATTTGGAGAGAATTTATTTATTTTGTGGCTCAGAATGATCTCAATTTGGAGAAATTCCCGCTGCACAGCAGAAACAGGGGCAAATTTAAGGAATAACTGTGCTAACAATTCCCTGGCTCCCAGAGGATCCACCTGCAATCACAGCCACAGTCCCAGCATCCTTCATCCAAGGATTCCTGGATTGATCCCTGGGCTTTTCTGGGAAGCACAGGCAGGAAACAGCAATCCCAGACCTTCCTCTCTGGATAAACATCCATTTTGTTGTTATTCCTCTTATTTTTTGGGATTGTTGCAGGATTTGGCTGCAACTGCTCCCCTTGATCTGTTCCTTGGGAGCCACCTCAGGACTACAGGACATGGATTTGTTTCACATGAGGAGTTGGGAATTCTTTGTAACAGATATCAGGGCAGAATCCTGGATCTGCCACCTCCTGGTGTTCCCAGCTCCAGGTTTTTTATGGAAGCAGCTGAGTGCCCTTTTGAATAACTCAGGGGATAAAGGGCCAATCCACCTTCCCAATCCTGGCCCCAATCCTGCTCAGGGAGCAAAGGAATGTGCCCACCCAGGACCATGAACTGCCAATCCCTCTTGGAACGAGCCATCCAGTTCCATCAGGAAATATGGAAATTAAGGAAACTTTCCTGTCCCTTCTTCCCTGGAGCTCTTGGCCCACATGGGGAGGGGGGCATTCCCAGGATGAAAGAAATGGAGAAATCTGGAGAAATCCCTAAAATTTACCTCTCCCCCAAAGCCATAAATGAGGAAATTCTGCTGAACTCCCATTTTTCCTCAAGGCTCAACATGGATTTAGTCCCGGATTTCTTCCTGGAAAGACGATGGGCAGTCTGGATTACTGAATATTAAATTATTTGAGAACCAGTTGGAGCCAAATCAATTTTATCACTGATTTTATTTAAAACTTCTTATCACTTTGATCCTGAAGTGGAGTATTTAAAAAGTTTTCTGCCTACCAACACCATGCAAATTAAATTCCTGGAAGGCTGGGAAGTGTGGCTGGAACACAAGGATCAGCTTGGAGAGCCGTGCCCTGGGACATCCCTTGTTTCCTTCCAGGAGCACCACAAACTTCCAGAAGGAGGACCAGAATGTCCCACTGAGTGCTGGAGCCTGGAAAACGGGAGCTGTTTGGTTCCCATTTTCTCTCCTTTGCTCAGAGATTATTTTTAATTAAAACAAACGAACAAACAACAACAAAAAAACCAATTCAGACATTAAAAAAAATTCATCAAATCCCACAACTTTGGGCTTTTTTTCATGTTCTTTTCAGACCAAAAAAACACCCTCCAAATTCCACAACTTTGGGCATTTTTTCATGTTCTTTTCAGACCAAAAAAACACCCTCCAAATTCCACAACTTTGGGGCTTTTTTCATGTTCTTTCCCCTCCTGTGAAGACTTTGCTGGTGGCAACACCTGTGGAAGGGGGGGCTGTGATTAATGAGGAGGAAAAAAGGGCTTTTTCCCACTTTTCCCGAGGAAGAAGGTGATTAATTGGAGCCTCCTTGGATGTGATTGATTCCCTCATTTTCTCAGCTGGTGTTTGGACCCACCTGAGGTGTTCAAGCCCTCTTTGTCCTGGGCAAGGAAAGACAAATTATCCCCTCCCCAGCCCAGCAAATAAAAGAGCTTGGAAAGACCTGAGCTGCCCTTCGGATCTCTGCTTCCATTTCTGATGGATGGAGCTCCAGGTTGAGCAGCCAAAGGCTTGGGAAAAGCCAGGATGGATCCTTTTACACTCTGGTTGGAATCTGGCCGAGGAATGTGACCCCACACCGGGCCATAAATCAGCTCTGCGGCCCCTGCAGAGGAACCTGTTTGGTCTCCCCACCTTCCCATCCTGGTGGGATTCATTAAATCCCTCCTGGAAAACATCCCCTGGCACATCCCACCATGTGGAGAAAGGGAAAGGATCCATCCAGGTGGGCTCTGTGCCCCAGGATTTCCAGGAATGGGACAGGTGAGGAGGAAAACCCACGAGCTGGGAAGATGTGAGTGGAGAGAGGATGGGACTCTTCACTCCCACCAAGCCATGGCAGGGCCTGAATTCCAGCTGGGGAATGTCCTGCTTGGAAAACTTGCTTGGAACTTAGGCTGGACCCCAGTTGTCTTGGTGATTTGTTGCGAGCTGACCTTGGAATTCTTCTGGGAAGGGTTGTTCTGGGCAGGATTGTCCTGGAAAGGTTTCTTCTGGGAAGGATTCTGCTGGAAAGGGCTTTTTCTGGCCCTCTGGTGGATTCAAACCCAACCCTTGAGGGGCCAACACCAAAAAGCATCCCAATGTTTTGGTTCTAAAACCAGAGCAGGGAAACGAGAAGAGTTTTGGAGCCACCTGAAAGAAATGAGCGATTTTTGAGTCTGAATTTGAGTCTGAATTCGAGTTTAAATTCCTGTCCAACACAGGCCAGGGAACATCATCCCATAATTCCTGTCCATTCCCAAAGGATGGGTCCGACTGAACATTTTTCCTTCTGCTCTGACATTTCCCTTGTTTTTTGGAGGACCCCAAAAGGGCCCAGTTTACGTTTGGACATGGACACACTTGGAGGAAACTCGATCCCATTGACTCCTGAGGTTTGTTTACGGACAAGGAATCGACTCCCCCCATCTTTGAGTCACGGCTCTGACAAATATTTGACCCCTGAAATCCTCCCCCAGCCGGATTTGACCCGGCAGGAACTTTTTTTTTAGAGTTAACTGGAAGTTCTAAATAAAAAAACAAATTACTTTGGGGGCCTCCTGAGCTGAAGGATGTTCCAAAATATTTGCTGAACCAAGAAGTGTCGGGTTTCAGATCATGGCAACCCCTGTTTCTGAATTTAAATTAGTTTAAAATTTTAATTCAGAGCGGGAAGAAAATTAAAAATCGAGAGGAATTTTGAGGGAAACCAGAAAATCTGGTTATAAATGTAGAAGTTGGACTGTTTGGAGTGACCTTTTGATATAAATTATTCGGTGACACCGAGACCATTCCCTCAATGTTTCCCTGTTGCCAAAACTGTTGGAATATTCCAGATGGTTTCTGGCAACGGTTCCAGCCTAAAAATTCCTGTGCCTGGAGCTGCCACAGGGAAATAAGTGATGTTCCAAGTGAATCCCCTCTGGAATGTCACCTGGCTTTCCTCCCTTGATTTTTGGGCCAGCCATGGATTTTGCCTCTTGTTCCCTGTGTTTAATCAATCCCAAAATCCAAGCCGGGGCTTTGTGCTCCCAGACTCGTTTGGAAAGAGAAACAAAACATTCCCAGAGCTGCAGATCCCTCTGGGGGTGTGTTCAGAGGGGGGAAAGTTTCACTTTCTCTTCCCACAGCCCTGCGATTAAGCAAAAAAAAACTACAAAAAACAAACAAACAAAAAACCCCAAACAAACAAACAAACAACTTTAAAGAGTTCCCCAGTGTTTATTTCCATCCCTTTTAGGACCGAAAGGAACATCATGGAATCCTACGAGCATGGGCAGAAGCTCATCCAAGCCCAACGACCCGGAGAGCTCCGTTTGAAGGGCGGGAATTCCCAAATTAACGCCCCAAAAACCCGGCTATTCCTTGGTCGAGCTGGGGCAGCTCGAGATCTCCGCATTATCCCGGCAGAAAAATCAAGTGGCACTTTGTGGGGGAGCTCCAGCTTGACCTTTCCCGACATTTCCAAAGCACAAAACCCCCCAAACTCGGCGGGGAGAGGAACTGGGATGACGCTGATTCCTCCTGAAGCTCCTCCAGGCCCTTTTTTGGGACGAGAGATCTTTGTCACCCGTTCCTTTTGCAATTCTTTTGTCAGATTTTTTTTTTTGTTTTTTTTCTCCTCCAGATCCGCAGGAAACAGAAAAACTTTGGAAAAAAACACGAAGGTTTGGGGAAAGGGGGAGGGGATGGAATTTTTCCTTCTCCTCGTCTTATTTCTCTCATCTCCTTGAATTATTTCATTCTCCTGTTCTTTTAATGTCAACCTCAAATCCTGCAGGTCTGGGGGGTTTCACAGAGGCAAAAGTGCCTTCCACTGGCATAAAGGAAAATTCCAGAAGTTTCTCCCTCCAAATTTATGGCACCTCATGGGAAACCCACTGAATTTTCCTCTGCCTTGAAATCCAAATAATTAACACCAAAAAAAGTTCCCCAACAACATCCAAACAAGGTGGGTTTTGACCTGAAAGGAAAACTGCTAAAAATGCTGAAATTTTGCCTAATCTGATGTGATTCCAGGTCAGGAAAATACTTGGAAAAAGCACTTTTTTTTTGGAAAACGGTGATTTCCTCTCACTGCCAGGGGGGTGTCTGGTGTGTCTGAGCCCAGAATTGTCCTGACAGTTGTTTTTCACTGTTGTCCTTTAGATGCAGACAAGGAAAAGCTGCTTGGCTCCTTCCCGTGGATTTTCTTCAGGAATATACAGGTCTCCCCTGTCTCCTGGAATTATCCAGCTTGACTGGGAATGGCTTGGTGTGAGTTTGTTGGTCTTTTTCTAGCAGGGATGTAAATGATATCACAAAGGATACTTTGGTTATCCTGAAAAAAGAAATGAAATTTGGATTTCAGGAGCTCCCAGGAAGGTGCTGGAAGCTGGGGAGCTGCTTGGGGTCACACCAACAGTTTTCCTTCTTTAAATACCCGGAGAGGGATGAGTGAATGACAACTAAATTTGCTGTTGAAAGTATCTCTGGGACTTCTCCTCTCTTTAAATCAGTGGATTCCCAGTTTATACACAAAGATATCCACTCTCCCCCCATCCTTCTGGACAGGTTTGGAGCAAGCTGGGCTGGTGGAAGGTGTCCCTGCCCATGGCAGGGGGTGGCACTGGATGATCTCTAAGGTCCCTCCCAACCCAAACCATTCCTGGATTTTATAATTTTATAACTGGTTGCAGGACCAGTGAAAAACACTTTCCATGTTTTTCTGTGTGTCTCTGATCTGGTTCAATTTCCTGAAGTTATCGTGAAATGACAACTAGATTTGAAATGACAATAGATATAAACAGATAAGGAGCATCTGAAAGGCATGTTTTTAAGGAAAAAAAAAGATGTGAAATTGGCTTTTCAACAGACTGAAATGCTATTTTCACCTAGAAGCCTCCTAGAAGAGAGGGATGGTGGGTTTATCCCAAATTATTGAACAGTTTCTCCTTGGATCTGTCAGGATCTTTCATCTCCCTCCCTTCTCTCCTCACTCATCTCCACCAGTTTTTTGATGCAATCACCAACCAAATCCAAATTTTTAGAAGATCTTTAATGAAAAATACATTAAAAATAAGCAAGTAGAATGTTTCATAGAGTCATGGAATGGTTTGGGTGGAAAGGGACCTTAAATCCCATCCAGTGCCACCCCCTGCCATGGGCAGGGACACCTCCCACCAGCCCAGGTTGCTCCAACCTGGCCTTGGACACTTCCAGGGATCCAGGGGCAGCCACAGCTTCTCTGGGAATTCCATTCCAGCCCCTCCCCACCCTCTCTCACTTTGAATCCGTTTCTCCTCGTCCTATAACCGAGTAAATGTTTTTCCTTCTTCCATTTTATGATATTTTTGCAGGGAATCTGCTTTGCCCCACCCTGACAGCCCGAGAGGGGAGAGCAGAGAAACTGCTCCGGCAGCACCGGGGTTTGGGTGCTTTGTGTTTGCTCCAGTTCCCTGCAAACAAAACAAGGGATGAGCGGCAGGAAAAAAAAAAAAAACAAACGGGAGAGGGAAGGGAAAAGCCGCAGCTTCTGTCTCTGGTGCTGACTCTGCCCCGGGGGAGGATCATGGCCACGGCACAGATCGATCCCGGGGAGCTCCTCACTGGGGGGATTTTGGGGATCGCTGGGTCTTTGTCAGGGTTGTTTTTAGCTGCCCTTTCCACCCCTGGGCTCGGGGCCCTCGGGAAGGGCTCTGGCACTGCCACCCGAGTGGGCACAGGGAGAGAGCAGGGAGAGTTTAATGCTGGCAGCAGGAACTGCATCCGAATTTGGGATCCTTAGAGCTGTGCCGGACGAGTTGAGCCAGTTCTGCTCTCTGGTCTGGTCACTCGGGTGGATCATCCTGACTCCAACACCTGAGTGCGATTCCTCAGTGCCCGAATCCCTTGGGAAATGGCTCAGCATGGAACCATCTCAGGGATGAGAACAGGCAACAAGGGAAGGGCGTGGAAGTCCCGCAGAGGGTCAGTGGCACCGACACCAACTCCAGCCCTGGCCACACGTGGAACGTTCCCTGGTGTCCTGCAGACCAAGTGTGGTTTGCAAATGATGGAATCATTTGGGTTGGATGGGGTGAGATGAGTTTAGAGATGATTATTGAGAGCAGATTTATTAAGGATTAACGAGAGGAGCGTGGGAGTGCTAAAAAACCCTCCCTAATCCTTGGGCTGGTTTTGATAATCACCCCAAAGTGGGAATAGCAGCCCAGCAAAGTCCTTATCATAGAAATCTGGTGGTGGGGGTTAATATGATAGTTTATCTATGTTTAAATATCAACTGATTATTAGAAACACATCCATTGAAAATTAACTGTGTAACAGATTCTTATCTCTGCCACCACGTGCTTAAATAAACACACATGTTTTCCCAACCAATTGGGAGTCGATTTGAACCCCTAGTTTGTTTTATTATGACTTTTTTCTTTTCTTTTCTTTTCGGTTTTTTTTTTTTCCCTGCTGCTGCAGAGTGGCTTTGTTTGCTCCCCATTCCTCACATATCCGGGATGGTTTTCATTCCTGACTTGTGGCTGCTCAGCCAGCGCTTAATCGGGAGAATAATAATAATAATAATAATAATAATAATAATAATAATAATAATGCATTTGCCTGGGATGGACCCCCCCTCAGCCCCAGCTCTGGCTGTTCCACAAACAACAAACCCAACACCCAGGGAGCACTCACTCAAACATCCACGGGAAGGGGAGCCAAGCAGGGATCCAAATCCAGCAGGACCCGTGGAATGAAAGAAAAACACGGGCGCGTGCCTGGGAGGACGAGATTCCTGATTCTCCCTGGAAAGCAAAACAAGGCAAGAGCCCCGTCTGGGGCAGAGCCAGCCCGAGGGGAGCAGGAGAAGAGGGAAATTCGGGATGCACAGGAGGGAGTGTCTGCCCGGCTGGGGGGGCTCCAGGGCGGGTGAGGGATGAGCTGGGTCAGTGTGGATGTGCCCTGGGCTCTGATCCGTGGGTTTTTTTGGGAAAAAAAAAAAGACTCTGGGAGGGGAAAATCAGGCTCCAGAGTGGGTGAGGGATGAGCTGGGTGGGCATGGATGTGCCCTCCTTCTTCTTCATCTCCTTCTTTTCTTCCTTCTTATCCTTCTTCTTCTCTTTCTTCCTCTCCTCCCCCTTCTTCTTCTCCTATATTATTATTATCATTACTATTATTATTGTTATTATTCAGGTGTTAACCCAACTGGATTCTTTCTTCAGATTCCTCTTGGCTAACTGCCACGATCTCAACTGATTTTTCCAGGCGTGGAAACCAAGAAGTTATTCCAGACCTGGATTTGTCGGGTGTCTGACATGCACAGGGCTGGCCAGGCACAGCTTTAGAGTGACATTATTGTCTGACCTCCAGCAGGTCACAGAAAGAATCCTGCAGGACAGATTTCCATGTGAAATGGTGTGAATTTTGCTTCCCTCATCCTCACCTAGCTGAGAATTGCTGGAAATAGTGGAGAATCCTCGCTCCATCCATCCATCCATCCATCCATCCATCCATCCATCCATCCATCCATCCATCCGTCCGTCCGTCCATCCATCCATCCATCCATCCATCCATCCATCCATCCATCCATCCATCCATCCTTCTCTCTCATCCATCTCTCTCTTTATCCACCCCTTCCTTCGTTCCCCTCCAAACCCAAAGTGTCTCCAGGACACCACAGAGCTGCCTCTTTCTCCTCCATGTCCAGGGATCCATCTGAGTTCCTTAATCACAGCCAGGAGGTCTCCTCAGAGGTGCCCTGAGGTGTCTGAGCTGTCCTGCTGAGCCTGAGCTTTGTTCCACCTCACAGAACCATGGAATGGTTTGGGGTTGGGAAGCACCTTCAACCTCATCTCATTCCACCCCAGGGACACCTTCCACCATCCCAGGTCGCTCCCAGCCCCGTCCTGTCACACAGAGCCAGAACACCGACAATTTTAAGGAAGAGACCTGCCCCTTTGGCATGCCAGACTGCAGGTGGGATGTCCCCAAGCCTGATGCCCCCCCAAGCCTGGTGTCCCCGAGCCCCTCAGATGTCACAAGGTACATTTTTTGGGAACTAAACTGAGTCCTGGGTGTCCT
>NW_020957278.1:9352-12629 GCF_003031625.1 Empidonax traillii | reverse complement strand
ACCTTCAACCTCATCTCATTCCACCCCAGGGACACCTTCCACCATCCCAGGTCGCTCCCAGCCCCGTCCTGTCACACAGAGCCAGAACACCGACAATTTTAAGGAAGAGACCTGCCCCTTTGGCATGCCAGACTGCAGGTGGGATGTCCCCAAGCCTGATGCCCCCCCAAGCCTGGTGTCCCCGAGCCCCTCAGATGTCACAAGGTACATTTTTTGGGAACTAAACTGAGTCCTGGGTGTCCTTCCAGCGCTCAGCTCTCCCCAGAGGGAGCTCAGTGCCTCGTTCCCGGAGTCTCAGCGGGCTGGATGACTAAGCCTGGAATTGCCTGGGGAATCTCTGGAGCTGCTGAACTCTGCCTGCCGTTTCAAGCCCAGCCTGTGGAGCTCCTCAGGCTCTGCAGGGCCGGGCAGTGCCCGTCAACGCCTTCCCGGGCTCAGGGAGGCTTAACTTGGAGACAGGAGCTGGTTCCAGACTTGTCCACAGGCACAAAAGCCAAATGGAAAAAAAAAAAAAGAGTGGAAAAAAAGCTTCCAGGAAGCCCTGGAACAGTTGCAGTCTTGCCCTTTGGAAAGTGCAGGTGATTAGGAGCTTAGTGTGGAATCCCAGCGATGAGGTCACTGCTCCCTGTCCCCTGTCACATCCCTGCTCTGCCAGAGGGTGCTGGGAGGAGAGAGGGATCAGCCTCAGGAATATGCACTGGGAAAAGGGTTTTAGGGAGTGTAGGGCAGCAGGAATAGCCCCTGGTTCATCCAGGGAACAGCCAGGATGTTGCTCTGGAGACACGGACCATGGGAAGGGCAGGAGGGATGATGGGTGGGAATGGACATTATCCAGAGGGGGACACAAGAGCTCACGGACATTTGGAGTGTGTGAAATGCAGAGGAGGAGGAACAGCCCCCAAACCAGGCACTGATGGTTGGGAACATCCCCAACCTCTCATGGATCCCTCCCACCCATGGGGGATGCCAGGGGTCAGGTCCTGGCAGGGGGGTAAGAAGAGCCCACCCTGCCCCTGCGTTTCCCACCCACCTTCTCTGCTTCCACAGCCCCAAATTTGGCTCCTACACCCCTGGTGAGGCTTGGGAAACAAGGTCCTAAAACACTGAGATATAAAAATACTGAGGGTAAAGATATTAAAATACTAAAATATTAAAATTGAACAGGTGCTCATGAGCAAGGAGTTGCAAATTTAGACCCCAAGACAGCAAAGCTTTTTATCCCAACCTCTATAAAACACCCACTGGAGCTTTCTGAACATCCTGATTTCCTCCCCTTTGCCCTGCAGAAGACATTTTTCACTGATTATTAAAATATATCTATATTAGATATACTATATATAATATATAGATAAGGTTATTTTTATTTTATATATATTGGATAATAGAATATATAATTATATATAATTATATGAAATAGAATATATAATATAAACATATAATAAATCATATTATGTGTATATTGTATATATTAGGTATATATTTATAGTATATATATATATTTTATATGTATGCATTATATATAATATATATGTACATATCATAATATATGCATAGATAATATAATATACACATATGATATAATGTATTATACAATATATTATATGTAATATACATAATATACAATATACAATATGTAATATACAATTTCTATTATATAATGATACATTTTATAGAAATTATATATTGTGTATTACAAGCATATGTATATAATTATAATATAATTAATAAAGGAGAAAATTAATTATATAATTAGAAATATTATATATGATATATTATGTATATAAAATAATATCTATAACACAAATATTTTTCAAGTCAGGATCAAGTTTGAACATGAATAAGAAAAGACCCAGGCATTGCCTCTAATCCTATCAGAAAATACCCACTGCTGACCAAACCCTCTCATTTACTTGGGGTTTCCCCCTTCTGATATTAAATATTGCTGAAAAAATGTACTTACAAGGTTTATCTTCAGCTTCAACTGCAAACCAAAATTAAACAAATGAAATTTTACAAGACAAGAAGAGCTCAAGGAATGTTTGGACAGGGGGGAGTTTTGGGGGGGTCCTGGCAGGGCCAAGGGTTGGGTTTGATGATCCTGGTGGGTCCCTTCCAGCTCAGGATATCCTGTGATTTTAGGAATAAATAGCCCCTAAAACCAAGGGAATTAAGAAAATCTCTTTCCCCTCTAAGTTGTCACTCTGTGGCTCCACTCCTTGTTAATTGAAAGGCTAAAATAATCCTGTGAAGTCCATCTTTAGTAGGAAAGTTTCCTGGGACCTGGAGGAGAGGTGTTATCTTGGATTTGGGTGTACTGTAAGGAAAATATTCCCCAGCCAGGTTTGTCCTGCACTGAAAACAAACAGGCAGCTGGACTGAGGGGGGAAATGAAAATGGGGACAATCAAAAATAGAATCAGAGCGAAATAGGGGGATATTAAAAGCTCTGGGACCTTTTAGGCACAACCAGTCTGACAAGATTCTGATTTCACAGCACACTTGGGGGATTTTGTGTCGCTTTTGATCCCCCATCTGAGAGGCTCCACCAGCTCCAAACTGATCAGTCTGGAGGTGTCCTGAATCCAGAGCTGCAGCCCAAAATTCGGCTCCTTCATGGGGAGCTCTGCAACCTCCCCAGATCAGATACATCCCCCCAAAACCAGCTCCACTGAGGAAAGAACAGCCCCATCAACCTGCAGGAAGCAGCTCAGAGTCCAGCAGGGCTGTTGTCATGGAATAATAGAACGGTTTGGGTTGGAAGGGACCTTGAAGATCATCCAGTTCCATGGGCAGGGACGCCTTCCACTATCCCAGGCTGCTCCAAGCTGGCCTTGGGTACTTCCAGGGATGGGAATTCCGCAGTCTGGGCTCCAAACTCTTGTTCCCTCCACGTGCTCTGGGCACCCTGTCCCAATAACCCTAACCCTGTCCCCCTCCCCCTGTTTGGAATATCCCATTCTCTTCCCTGTTTCCCAAGCATTCCCGGCCCCTGCCTTCCCAGGGATCCAAAGGGTGTGATGTCAGCCCTTCCCAGGCTGATAGTGGAGAGATTAGAGGTGGAAAGAACACCTCTGAGGTCACCTCTGCCAACCCCAGGGGAGCCATCCGGGATTGTTCCTTCCCATTTCCTTATCTGCTGCTCTGCCCAGCTCAGCCAGTGACTCAAACCACCCCCTTCCCAGAGCATTCCCGGGGGGAGCCTCCTGTTCCTCACTGTCAGGGAACGTTTCCTGAGATTCAGCTGAAATTTTCCTTTCCTCACATTCAGCCTGTTCCCA
>NW_020957278.1:7071-9306 GCF_003031625.1 Empidonax traillii | reverse complement strand
AGCCATCCGGGATTGTTCCTTCCCATTTCCTTATCTGCTGCTCTGCCCAGCTCAGCCAGTGACTCAAACCACCCCCTTCCCAGAGCATTCCCGGGGGGAGCCTCCTGTTCCTCACTGTCAGGGAACGTTTCCTGAGATTCAGCTGAAATTTTCCTTTCCTCACATTCAGCCTGTTCCCACCTCTTCTCACGCAGACCTCACCCTGGCCAACCTGTCCTCCTCCTCCTCCTCCTCCTCCTCCTCTTCCTCCCCTCAGACTTCAGACCCTTTTTGGGTTTTATCCTTCTGAATGTATTTATGATTCCAGGTTTTTGCAGGCTTGGGAAGGCCCATTCCCATATCCAGCAGTGCTGTCCCAATTACAGCCCTGTGAGGTCTCTTAAGGTCCCAATTAACATTCCCATCCTCCCAAACTGAAGGGTTCCCAAAAGCCAGAGGTGTTTGGATGTCCATAAATGACCCCTGATGGCCCTGAGGATCCTGGATTTGATGGAAAAGCCCTGCCCAAATTGTCCATAAATGAAACACCAGCCTGAGAACAGGCCCAATAACTGGGATCTCCTATAAAATGGAATTATTTAGGGTGGAAAAGACCCACAAGATCATGGAGTCCATTCCCCCAGCACTGCCAAGGCCACCACCTGGACATCCCCAAGTGCCACATCCCCCTGAATTTTAAATCCCTCCAGGGATGGGGAGTCCACAACTGCCTTGGGCAGCCTGTTCCTGTGCTTGTCCCCCTTTTCCATGAGGAAATGTTCCCAGTATCCAACCTAAACCTCCCCTGGCACCATTTCCTCTTGTCCTGTAACATTCCAGCCTGAGGTAAATTGTTCTCTGTGGTTGGAGATGGTTCTGATTCCTCACTCTTGGGTGCCTTGGCAGAAGTTGGGGCTCAGATGCCCCTTTTGTGCCTCCAACAGGAACCTTGGAAAGGAAAAAGGACTCCAGGACAACTCACCTGGTGACCCAATGGATGTCCTGTCTCTGCTGTCCTTTGTTGACTGAGCCCAGACATTCACTATCCTGATGCTTTTCCCTAAAACCCTGACTCCACATGTGCCATCCTGCTGATATTTGAGGTGTTCTGCCTTTGCTGCTTGTGGACAGCAAGGGGCACAGGAATTAGGGAGCTTTTCCTGAAACAAAACCTGGGGAGCAGAGCTGGGGGGGAAGCAGAGCTGAGAAGTCACCCCTAAAAGTTACCAATTTCAGGAAAAAAATGGAGCCACTTGGAGATGTCTGCCACATGAAGGCTGAGATTTCTGCTCAGGCTTTGCTTCCACCGGGGAATGATCCGAATTTTTGCCTCTGGAGTGGATCCAAGGTAGGAATTCCTTTCCTCAGGTTGTTATTGCACCCACAGTTCCTCGTGGGGGGCAATCAAGAGGCACAAAAGGCTGGAAGGCAGAGACAGTTTTAGGAATAAAAAAAGGGGGACAGGTGCTTCCACAGGCAGCAGGATTGGGAATATTAACAAATCCTGGGGATTAAGTGGCAGCTGGTCCTTGGTGAAGCAGCAGCTTCTTTCCCTGTGAAGATGCAAAAGATTTCCCATGCTGGGGAATCAGCAGAGAATCCATCAAATGCTTCAGTCAATGGGAATGGTGTGAGGTGACTCAGAGATTCTGGGGCAGAAAAGCCCTTTTTGTGCCTCTTGGTTGCCCCCCACGAGGGTTTAACAACAACCAGGTTTCCTTAGAAAAGGAATGATTGCCCTGGATCCACTCCAGGGGCAGAAATGATAATGGTTCCCTGGTGGAAGCAAAGCCCTCAGCTCTGGTGATTCAGAGCTGTTATCCAGGAAAGTCCTTCAGCACCACATCCCTGGAAGTGGCTTCCAGGGGAACATCAAAGAGCAGTTGCACGTTGTTGTTCTGTGGGAGGAGGCAGGGCTTGACATTCCTTCCATGTCTTTATGTTTCCAGCAATTAACCACGTCCCTGATTGCAAGAAGGGCTCTGGCTGGCACAGGCCAAGCATTCCCTGGGCAACAATATCCAGCTGGGCCCTCCTGATTAGCTCTGATTATTGTGGGATGCTCAGAGAGTCCCAGAATGTGCTGAGCTGGAAGGGACCCCCAAGGACCAGCCAGTCCAACCCTCAGCCCTGCACAGGCCCAGCCCCAAGAGTCCCCCCCTGTGCCCCAGAGGATCATCCCAACCCTCCTGCAGCTCTGGCAGCCTTGGGGCTGTGCCCACTGCCCTGGGGAGCCTGGGCAGTGCCAACCACCCT
>NW_020957278.1:0-6768 GCF_003031625.1 Empidonax traillii | reverse complement strand
CCTTGGGGCTGTGCCCACTGCCCTGGGGAGCCTGGGCAGTGCCAACCACCCTCTGGGGGAAGAACCTTCTGCTGAGATCCACCCTGAGCCTGCCCTGACACAGCTCCAGCCATTCCCTGGGGGCTGTCCCTGCTCCCCCCAGAGCAGAGCTCAGTCCTGCCCCTCCTCTGCCCCTGCCCAGGCAGTTGGAACTGCAGGGAGGTCTCCCCTCAGTCTCCTCTGCTCCAGCTGAACACACCAAGTGCCCTCAGTGCCCTCACACGGCTGCAAATCGAGGCCCTTCCCCACCTTCACTGCCCTCCTTTGGACACTGGAACAGCTTCAGATCTTCCATTGTGTCCCCCCAAAGTGCCCCAATGTTGAGGTGAGGCCGCCCCAGGGCAGAGCAGAGCGGGACAATCCCCTCCCTGATGCCCCCCAGGACAGGTTGGCCCTCCTGGCTGCCAGGGCACTGCTGGCCCATGGCCAACTGGACCCTCTTTCCCAGCACTGCTTTCCAGCCTCTCATCCCCAGCCTGTCCCTACACCCGGGGTTGCCCCATCCCAGGTATGGAATCCACTCTGGGAGGAGTTTCTTTGCTGCTGTGCAGGTGGCTGAGCATTCCCACCGAGGGGCTGCCAGGCTGGATGAGCTCACCAGGGAGCCCGGGATGAGTGTCCTGCTCCTGGCACTGGGATCACGCTGTGTGCACTCAGCAGGATCCCAGATCCCACCTGGCTCAGTGGGAATGGGAGGCAGCAGGGAGCTCAGGCCTGGCAGAGACCTCGGGAGGTCACCTGGAACACGTCCCTGCTCCGAGACAGGAGCATCCTGGACAGCTTTTAAGTGGTTCTGGCAGGAAAGGCCTCCAGAAATATCTTCCATCCCACTTTTGTGTAGCTCTGCTTTCTTGCCCTGTGACCTGTCAGCTTATTTTATTCCTGCTGCAACTGAAACCCGGCTCTGGTGTCTGATACTCGTGGATTTGGGAAAGGGAAGATTCCTTTTGCTCTGTAACAGCATTTTGGGAGACAGTTCCTGTCATATCAGCTGGGAAGGGGCTGGAGCAGCAGGAGGGGCTGAGGGAGCTTGGGGGGCTCAACCTGGAGAAAAGGAGGCTCAGGGGGGACCTCCTGGATCCCTCAAATTCCCTGGAAGGAGGTTGGAGCCAGGGGGGTCAGGCTCTGCTCCCAGGGAACAAGGGACAGGAGGAGAGGCAACAGCCTCCAGCTGTGCCAGGGGAGGGGCAGGTTGGACACCAGGAGGGAAATTCCCCCTTGGAAAGGGCTGTGCAGCCCTGGCACAGCTGCCCAGGGAGGTGGTGGAATCCACATGGATGTGGCACTCAAGGCCACGGGTTAGTGGTGAAGGGTTGATGGTTGGATTTGGTGATCTTAGAGATCTTTTCCAACCTGAAGGATTCCCTGATTTTATGATGTCACCTCCCTTTCCCGTGTTTTCTTAAGGTAAAACCCCTGTTCTTTTGGTCTCCTCCACAGGCCATGAATTCCAGACCTCTGGTTCTGTTTCCTTCCCTCTGGCCTCCAGTCTCTGGTTGATGCCTGGGAATGAAGCACCTGGATCTCCATCCTTTCATCCCGGGTTCCAAATGTCCATCTCAGTATCTCTTATTTGTCATGGAAACATGGAATGGGTTGGGTTGGGAGGGAGCCTAAAGCCCATCCAGTGCCACCCCCTGCCATGGGCAGAGACACCTCCCACTATCCCAGGTTGCTCCAACCTGGCCTTGGACACTCCCAGGAATGTGGGATCCACAACTTCCCAGGGCAACCCATTCCAGTGTCTCTTCCTTGCCACAGCCTGAAGAAAATCATGCCATCAGGATGCCACCAGTGCCTCCTGCTCCCTCCCTGCTTCATCCAGAGGCAGCTCCTGGAGTGACCAGCACTCAGGGATGGGTGGTGACAACCTGCTCTTCAAGGTTCTCCTGGATTTCTCCCTGTGGGAATGTGGTTATAAAGGAAAATGAGTCAAAACTGGCTTTGCTTGGTCTGGCCTTCAGGGTTGTGTTGGGAGGATGTTTTGATGAGAATCACAATAATGAGCTGGGCTTAACCAACCTGGTGGTTGACCTGGAATGCCCCCAGGGACCAAATTCCTGATAACCCTCTTCCCCATTCATGGAATTTATGACCCCTTGTTTGCTACCATGCAAAAAGATAATACCAATAATAATAACAACACTAAAAACAATCAAGAATTACTCACATTGTCCATCAGGTTTCCCGGATTTCTCCAAGAATTTCCAGGAAACCGGGCTGAGTAACATCCCACAACATTCCCCAGGATTTCATGGATCCCACGGGACTTGTTTCAAACAACTCCTGGAAAGAGAAGGGCTCTGTCAACAAACAGACTTGTTGCCCTGGGAGTTCTGTGGGTTTAAAACAGGTTTAAAGCTTGTTAAAGTTGTTCAAACTGGGGGTTTAAGGCTTGATTGGAGGATGGGATGTTATCAGGGATTTAAAGATGTTCAGGGCAGGTTGAGCATCAATGGGAAGGGCTGAGATGATGCTTAAATCCATCCAGACATGCCCTGGGTCCGTCTCTCTTTCCCCCTAAAATTCACTTTAAGATCATGACAAAAGTTTTGTATTATTTATTTCTTTTTTATTTTTTTTTTCTTCTCACCCAGGACACACCCCAATGCCCAGGAATATGTTGGTTTTCAGGGGTATTTTGGTATCCTGTGGGTGAGTCCAGAAAAGATTCCACCTTTTTGAATCTGCCCATGTGGGAGTTTAGTGGGAAAACAGTGAAGTTTGCAGGGAGGGAAACTCTAAAGCACTTTTTGGGAGCTGCTGGAAAGGAAATTAGAATAAGGGACTCAAAAACCAAAACCTGTTTGGTTCATAAAATCCTGGGATGATATCATTCCAATCACCCATTTCTGGGGGATAATTCCATAGGTGGAGTTCATGTTTCTTTCATGCAGCTGTTCCCATGGAAAAGTTTGGGAAAAGTGGCCCCTGGAGAAGCAGGGAGGACTCAGAGGTTCAATTTGCCCTCAGCTCTGAATGGATGGTCGATCTGGGCAAATCTCTGTGGAGAAAGGGGGTTCCAGGATCTGCAGGAAACCAGGAATCTTGGGATATCCAGCAGCATGTGGGGCCCTGAACTTCTCCGTCAGCAAAATTGTATTAACTGATGGATCCTGTGCAAGGGAACTCTGGGTATTAATATTCATAACTCGGATTCAGTTCAGGCTTTCCGATAAAAATGACCCCTCGGTGTGTTTGTGCATCTGTTTGCTCTGAGATCCTGCAGATGGACCCCCCTGCCTTCCTGCCCCATCCCAGGAAGGTTTGGGACACTGAGGGTCTCAGCACCCCCTCTGAAATCCAGGGAAATGAAAACTTCGGGGAATGGATGGGTGGATTTAAGCCCAGCTGTGCTCTGGTGACGCTGGGCAGGAATCTACTTTGAGAACCAAAAAATAACTATAAAAATAGATACTTTATAGATCTATAATACTTTAATATTGCTATTAAATTATTAAATTAATAGTAAATGTTAACTAATACTAACCCACATTATTATTAATTAATATAGATAATGTTAATAAATATCAAATTATTAAATACCAGTGTAATTTTAAATATTATGTAATTTTAAATATAAATATTATTTTAATATAATGTTTAATTAAAATATACTGCATATTAATATACTATATAAATATCTATTCATAAAAATTCTATATGTTATATAAGTATATATTTAATAGAAAATATAAATTATATTAAAAATATAAAATATAAATATATTATATATAATGTATATAATATACATAATATATTAAGTATATATAATGTATTATATATTTTATACAATATAACGTACATAATATATATTATATAAATATATATTTATATATAATGTGTATTATAGATAAACATACATAAAATATAAACGTATGTAAAAATATATACAATACATAGATATTAATTTTATATAAAATATACACAAATATTAATATATAAAATATAGAAATAATATTTTATAGATGTTTTATAGAAATATAATATCTCCAATCTGTAATGATATATCACCTTTTTATAATATAATAAAAAGTATTTTATAATACAATAAAATAGTTGAATACATACATTTTAACATTACTCAATATATATATTCAATATTAAGTAATACCTAATGGTATTATTTGCTAATTAATATAGATTACTATTAATATTTATTAATATATTGTGAAATATTAATTTTAATTATACTAATTATTAATACACAGTATTTGACAGGAATATAATATTTTACAGGTGTTTTATAGAAATATCCATAAAATCCCTACATCTCCCAGGAATTAGCGGTGGGGAAAGGGCTGAAACGTAACACTGATCCAAGGAAAAAGATTGTCTGGAAGGTCACCAAGAAGTGGCCCAGAGAAGCTGTGGCTGCCCCTGGATCCCTGGAAGTGTCCCAGGCCAGGCTGGAGCACCCTGGGCTGGTGGAAGGTGTCCCTGCCCACGGCAGGGGGTATGACAGGATGGACTTTCGTGCCCCTTCCAAGCCAATCCTGTGATTCCATGACTCAGCTGGATTGAATTTCAGTCCCACTCCGGTGGAACAGGAACGATCCTCTCTTCCAACCCCAGCACCTGCCACCCCTCCCCTGCTCTCAAAATCAGCCCAACAAGCTCAACCCCCCCTGAATTTGTTCTGCTGGAGGCAGAACGAGGCTGGATTTGGTTTGGGGCTTTTTTTTTGCCCCTTGTTTGTCCCTTGGCTCCTGAGGAAAAGCCATCCAAGAGCCTGTTTTGCAGCGCTTGGATCACCCTGGATTAAGCTGAGGTGCAAACTCTCCGTTTGCTTCAATGAAGCAAAACAAAACTGGCTGATTCAGAAATGTCAAAACACGAGGTTTTTCTCCAAAGGAGCTCAGAGCCAACATATTTCCTCTCTTTTCTTTTTTTTTTTTTTTTTTTTTTCTCCACAAAAAAGTTAAATATTTGCATGTGGAGCGCATTTCTGGGTAATCTCACCCATGGAGGGAGCAAAAGTTGAAATTTCCCCCAGAACGGAATTTTCTTGCAGGGCTGGAGCTCCCAGTTCACAACAAAAGTTATTGTTTCCTTACTAATGGATCACTTTTTGTTCAGACAAGGAAAACCTGGCCCTGGAAAGGTGTAGTGGCTTAAGATCATGGAATGGTTTGGGTTGGAAGGGAACTTGAAGACCATCCAGTGCCACCCCCTGCCATGGGCAGGGACACCTTCCACCGGCCCAGGGTGCTCCAGCCTGGCCTGGGACACTTCCAGGGATCCAGGGGCAGCTTCTCTGGGCTTTTCAATTGAATTTCAGTTGAAATTCCCTGGTTGGATCATTTTAATTCCCAGCCAATAAAGCTCCTGTTCTGCCCCACATGAAGACCTGGGAGTGGTCCAGATGTTTTCCTTCCAGTGGGAACAGTGGTGGCTCATGGATAAGAACAGCTGGCCACAGGAATCACCGTGCAGCTTTTTTAAAACAATAATAATCAATTTATTGAATTTTTAAACATTTTAATAAAAATGTAGGCTTTTTAATTATTTTCCTGCCAGCAGTGTCCACATGTCCCCTTCCTCCACTCAATCCTGGAGCAAAGACAGTGGGAAATGTTGGATTAAAGGACCATCAGTTGCTGCTCTCAAGATCGAGAGGCCACGAGGTGGATTTTTTTCCTGGGTCAGCTACTACAGGAATTGGCTTCAGGTTTGAATTTTATTGGGGGAGGGGAAAAAAGAATAAAAAGAATAAAAATTATCTGGGCAATTTCAAACTAAACAAACTTTCCGTGGAACTTTTGGAAGTCTCTCATTCACCGCCAGAGCTTTTGAAGAAGCATTTTTGACCAGGTTAAAAAAAAAATAAAAAAAGTGGGGGAAAAAAGGTCCAAATAGAGTGAAAAATGTCACATTTAACTAAATTATTTTATAGTTTAATTACTTTTATATATAAAATAATTATATCTATAAAACATATATAAAATAATTAAATTATTTAATAATTTAATTATATATTAAATTAATATATTTAATTATATATTAAACTTTATATTTTAATTTTATCTTAGTATTATATTAGTTTTTATATTTTATATTAATATGTGATGTCTAGGTTATTTTATATTAATAAGTGGTATATATTAATTATGATGGTTTATATTAATTTTATATTTTACATTGAGAAATATTAAGATATTTAATATTAATTATGGAGCTACAGCAGTTGGGAGCCTGAAAACCACTTCAGCAATGACTCTGGAAAAAGGGTGGGTTTGGATGAGATATTAGGAAGAAATTCTTTCTTTGAGGGTGGGGAGGGGCTGGGATGGAATTCCCAGAGAAGCTGTGGCTGCCCCTGGATCCCTGGAAGTGTCCAAGGCCAGGTTGGAGCACCCTGGGCTGGTGGAAGGTGTCCCTGCCCGTGGCAGGGGGTGGAACTGGATGATCTTTAATGTCCCTTCCCACCCAACCCATTCCAGGACTGAAGGCCCCTTAGAATCCCAGAATCCTTAAGGCTGGAAAAGCCCTCTGAGATGACCCAATCCAACCATTCCCAGCACTCCCAGGGCCACCTCTGACCGTGTCCCCGAGTGCCACATCCACCTGGATCTGAAACCCCTGCAGGGATGGGGATCCACCCCTGCCCTGGGCAGCCTCTTCCAATCCTTTACAGCCCTTTCCAGGAAGGAATTTTCCCCAATATCCAACCTGCCCCTCCCCTGGCACAGTTCCCTCTCCTGCTGTCCCTCATTCCCAGGGAGCAGA